>NC_056578.1:41867332-42165317 GCF_018340385.1 Cyprinus carpio
AAAAAAAAATATTTTTCGTTGGGGGATGTTTTGTTGTTTTGGTGGTTGTATTGTTTTTTGTTAAGAGAACATACTGCCATATTGTGTTACCTTACTTGGTCTTAAAAAGCTCTTTAAAAGGTCTTAAATTTACCTCGATAATCCTCAGAAATCTCTAATAAAAGCATCTATATGACTCAATCAGTGAAAAAGAATCCCGTGCTTCCAGTCTAACACTGCCTTTCTCTGTCCCGTCTGTGTTCCTCTCCAGAATATAACCCGTATCAATGACATAGTCAAGCAGGCGCTGCTGGTGTTCCCTCACTTCTGTTTGGGAAGGGGCCTGATGGACATGGCCAAAAACCAGGCGATGGCCACCCTCTACCAAAACCTGGGTAAGACATTCACACGTGTGGAAAGATCATGAGATCTGAGAGGAAAGCTGATGTGTGTCTGTCTCTTCAGGTGAAGACCGCTTCGAAAATCCTCTCAGCTGGAACATGGTGGGCAAGAATCTGTTTGCTATGGCCATTCAGGGGGGCGTCATGTTCAGCCTGACCCTGCTCCTCCAGTACAAGTTCTTCTGCAAATCCATGTAAGAAACACACCTTCAATTGAAAGTTAAAGTTAAATGAAAATTAAATTTTAATTTTATTTTACTCAGGCTAGTGAAGGTGTAGGTTTTGGCTTTACATGTAATAATGTTGTAGATAATGTTCAGTTTCTTGCACAGACTGGTTGTTTCTTTACTGACTTTTACACGTGATCCTACCATCTGCTCTGTGGTGACACACGCACATCTTCACACACAGGTCGATAAAGTCACTACCGACATCTTCAGGCAAAGAGGATGAAGACGTGGCTCTTGAGCGTGAACGTGTGCAGAGGGGCGGAGCCCAGAACGACCTGCTCCGAATCTGTGACCTCACCAAGGTACTTCCTGTTCTTGTGACTTCAAGTCAAATTTCCAGATTCTTAGTCTGAAAGGTGCCATGAAACGTATGTTTTTGGGCAGTTTCAGATGATCAGAATTGGAGACCAACTGGCCGATCAGATAAATAGACCAGTTTAAACCAGTTTAAGACCAGCAAACCAGCATTTTTTTCAGCAGGGTTATTGAGATCAATACAGTTTTTCCAGACTTGATTCTTTAAAACACCCAATTTTTTGCAATTACTTTTTTGCAAAATTCTGGTGCCATTCATGATCTCCTTTGTGAAATAAGTGTGCTTAATTGTGTTAAATGTGCACTTGTAATGTACTGTGAATCTTGAAAGTATATTAAAAACAACAAAAAAAAAGATACGTTAATATAAAATGAGTGAAATAAAAGGCCACTTAAGTGACTTAAAGAGACAAACTTTCATGACTGTTTCTTAACACACTTAAGTACACTTTAAAAAGTGACCTTTATAATAATGTCAAATTAAAAGTTTTACTTTAAAGTACATTTTAAATCATTTTAATAATATTGATGTGTTATTAAACTTAGTTTGATCACTTATTTTGATGTGTTGACTTACAAACTAAAGTACATGTAAAGTACTTATAATTAATAAGTAATTCATAAGATTATAATTATAACTTTAGTGTTGTTCAGTATTACATTTAAAATTAAAATAAATTAAAATTTAAATACATGACATACAAGTTTTAGTAGAAATGACATTAAAATATATTTTAGTTGATCATAAATGCTTGTCTTTAACCATATTTCAAAGACAACATATCATTTCATAATTATACTGTATGTAATTTCTCAGTCCTAATCTCTGAGACTCTACTGTGAACATCTGTACACTCACACAGCTCAAAAGCTTTAGCGTGTACTTAAGTCCTACTTAAGTGAAAAACACTCTAAGGTTCAGGTAAACATATTTAACATAAATTTTAATATTATATATTTTCATTTAATTGCAGCAAACATGCAGTCTGACAAGTGTCTGAAACACTGCATTTAGTTTAAGTATGTTAAGTTTGTTCTTTTAAAGTATATTATTTCCATGATACTTACTCTTTTAAAAGCATGCTAAAGCTCTTAGCTTTTTTTTTTGGTTGGGTTTGTTTGTTTGTTTATTTTATGTTCAGGAGATAGTCTGTTAGTCTGTGTGTGTGTGCGTATGTTTGTTGGAGGGGAGAGTCTCAGTGATTAGGAGTGAGAGTGTAATTTGTGTGATCTGTAATCAGCCGTTGAGAGCAGCTGTCTGTGAATCACGCGCCGCTCTGAGAGCAGACAGGTGTCAGTGCAGGAGACCCTCAAACGTCTCAGGCCAGATGAGTCCTCATGCACGCGGCTTATTTAACCCTAAAGCTACTGTATCATATTTGATGCATGAAAGGCCTCTAAATGATCAACATGATCATATTTTTGCTGTTAAACACAAGCTACTCTATGCCTTCTGTCGTCTGATTGATAGTTTAGGGATTTTAGTCAAGTAAAACATTTTTAGTCTAATTGTACAAACGTCCAGCTTCAGCTGGTGTGTCACATGTCTTTTTGCTGTCTTTATTGATTTTTATCAAGTAAACGACAGAATAACTGCAGTAATATTTCCAGATGAACACTCACTGGACTGGTCCAGCTTGGCTAGGCTTACTTGATTATCCATATATATATATATATTAGAAAAATCAGTGCATCTCAAATCTGATCATCAGGATCTTTAGAGGAACGTTTGTTTCCAGAAGCTTTACTTTCACTGTTCCTCAGTGGAGGAATGATCTTCACAAGCCTCCAGAATATCTAACATCTTCCGAGGAGTGTTTATTTGTTGATCTCTCAATCAGCATTGGATTGCATTGCATTATATGTTTGGATCATTTCAATCTCATCTTACTAAGGCATATCATTGGAGATATAGAGTGATGACTGAAAGATATCATTGATTTACATCACAAGCATCAGAATTTCATCACTTTTTATCCATATAAATATCAGCATCTGCACCAAAAATTGCATATTTTTGCTCAGTTTGAGTCTCTGAAAAAAATTAGCTATTTTTCCTACATATTCTCACTATATCAGACTATATAAGCCATAAAATCCTTTCAAATATGATAGTTTTTTTTTTTTTTTTTTTTCTGACTGTTATTTTGTATGTCAGGCTTTCCAGGGTTAATATGTTCCTTGGCTTCACCTATAGCATTTATTTTGCACAAAAATAGTCATATATCTGCAAAACAGATTTATTTTAAGAAAAGCTCTCAAAGCATGACACAGCTGTACTTTCTGATGTTTTTGTTCTGCAGATGTACCGTAAGAAAAAGACTCCAGCCGTGGAGAAAATCTGTGTGGGTGTTCCTGCTGCAGAGGTAAATCTCACAGACACACACACACACACACACACACACACATTTTGCATCACCACACGACACACACACACACCACACACACAAACAAATCTCACAGACACACACACACACACACACACACACACACACAATATGAACAATGTATTTAATCACTATTAAGAATAAAGTGTCTAATTTTTAATAAGTGCATAATGTGGGAGATATTTGCGAAAACAAGTTATGGATCTTTAGGAATTCTTTTGGCTGGTATGTGTTTTTTAAGTTTGTATATGTTTTTATAATTTTATTAATGTGGTTATATGTTATTAATGATGTGTTTTGTATGTTACATCATCTATCAATAATAGTTCATGGCTGTGATGTCAAATAAAGGCTACTGGCTATTTTAAAAAAGCACACGCTTTTCAGTGCGTCCCGTCTCAACTTTCAATTGAACAATATCCAGTGAGTGCAAACGGCAAGCTTCTAACTGCTACATCAGCGCAGGAATGAATGTTATGTTTTTGTGTTGTGCAGTGTTTTGGTTTGCTGGGGATCAATGGTGCAGGTAAAACTACGACTTTTAAAATGCTGACGGGAGACATCAGCCCGACGGCCGGAGACGCTTTCCTGAACGGATACAGGTGAGTCCCTCCGTCCGGCGCATCTCTCTGGAAAATCACTGCTTTTAAACGTCTAGTCATCCTGATGCTGATGTTGTTGTTTCCACTATTGTTCAGTGAAAGAAATAGAAATAAACTGCAGTAACAGGGTTTGAATGCAGTGAACAGAACAGTATTTGTAAGCATTGGAATGGAATTAAATTATAATTATAGATTGTAAATATGTATTGCCACAATGTGGAAGGAATCTGATTTTAAGCAATGCTGCTGTTCTGTTGTAATTCCACACAGAAACAGGGTTGCACACAAAATCCTGAACTCTATTTGTTTTAATTATTATAATAATTTTTTAATATAGTGAATTGAATATCAAAATGTTTACATTTGATTTCAATTGCTTATTATTTCAATAATATTAATATTCCATGTAAATTAAAAGGAGAAATATACTTAATTTCCTGAAAAAAATATATTTTTTATTTGTTATTTTGTTTCGATTGAATTTTTGTTTGGATTGGTTGGTTGTTTGTTTTTGATTGATTGAGTGAAGTAAAAAAATATTTGTAAGAATGAAGTTTAATTTTTTAATTTTTTTTATATAATAAATTATTATAATTATTATTGAATGTATGTAGAATGTATTTTTTTTTAGTGATTGTTTTTTTTTTTTTTTTTTTTTATTTTTTTTATTTAATTGTGGTAACAGGGTTGCACACAGACGCTAACAAAGCTTAATACTGAACTAATTTTAAATTAGTTAATAATTAAAATAGTTTTAATGCAATGAACCGAATATCAATTTGACCGATAATTTTATTTTTATTTGTATTTTCTTTTGCCAAAAATATACATTTTCCCCATTAAATCAAGGGAATTGTCTTTAATAGTCCCCAAAATTAAGAAAAAAAAAAAAAATCTTTGATTATTTATTGCTTGCAATAAACAAGGTTGAATGGTTGAGCTAAATAATTAAAATAGTTTTTAATGCAATGGACGGAATATCAATTCATTAGATAATTTAAAAAGTGTTCTTTCATTTGGTTTTATTTAGAACGGGTTGAGAAAGTCAATATCTCTGGAGGTTAAAGGGTACAAGCTTGTGATGCATTTAAACCAGTTGCTTTGATTAATTAGTTTAACTAACCTAACTGTTCTCAAGATAAATATGGGTTTGTGTGACTAATGGCTGATTTTTTTGTGGAGCGTGCCGTCTGTGTGTCGTTTGTTTAGGTCTGTTAAGTCGGTGTGAGAGAGGTGAGTGGAGAAGAAGTGCAGACGGCGTCCTCCTGCGCGTCTCTGTCTCTGTCTGTCAGTCATTCTTCTGTGAGACGAGAGACAGAGGAGCCACTCATGTCCGAGGGGTGGGGAACACAGCTGTCAATCACTTCACAGACAGCGGAGTTTACTTTTCCAGTTTGGCGTTGGCGCTGCTGTGTTGCTGCTGGTGGTGATGAGAGGAGATATGAGCAACTCTTTATCTGTGTCTCACAGACTCACACGTTCTTTCATTTTGAAAGTTTCAACTTTTTAAGAGACATGGGGGTGGAGTTTAATCTTTGGAATCCAAAAGGGAGGGGCTTGATATGTAAATTGACTTTTACAATGAAAAAAAAAAAATCTAGTTTGTTTATTGTTTATTTTTTCCCCCAGGGTTATTATTATGAAAAAAAAAAAAAAACAACAAAAAAAAAAACTTTTTATTACTTAGGAAAAAAAAAACTTTGATCAATAATAATAATAATAATAATAATAATAATAATAATAATAATAATAAGCTAATAAAAAATGTTTCAACTGTTTGCCAAAACATAATTTCTGATTCTTATTTAGTTTAACTTGATGCACTTAAGTAACCAAAACATAACAAAATAACTAAAATGTTAATGTTTTAATGAAAAAAAAGTTTATATATATATATATGTATGTTGTTATGCAGTTGCTGAGGTGTTTTGATTTTGAACTTCCAGCATCCGCTCTGACCTGCAGTTGGTGCAGCAGAATATGGGTTACTGTCCGCAGTTCGATGCGATCGATGAGCTTCTGACGGGACGAGAGCACCTGGAGTTCTACGCGCGACTCCGCGGGGTTCCCGAAAAAGAGGTTTCCATGGTAACACAGCCTGCGCTCTGTATTTTGTAGACCCTTGATCTATCTGTCTGAAACTCACTCTCTGTCTTTGGTGTGTGTGTGTGTGTGTGTGTGTGTGTGTGTGTGTGTGTGTGTGTGTGTGTGTGTGTGTGTGTGTGTGTGTGTGATCTTGCAAGTCTTTGATCCCGTGCAACTGGTTAGCTTGTCCAAAATCCCTAACACACACACACCAAGGTTACTATGGTTTTTCATTTTTAATATATTTTAAAAATGTTTCATTGTACTGTCTACATTATGTACATTAAAGTTCAAAAGTGTTGGTTGTTAAGATTTTTAAATGTTTAAATGTCATCTCTTCTGCTCACCAAGACTGTATTTATTTATCTGATAAAAAAAATACTGTAAAACAGTAATATTGTGTAACTTTTTAATGCATCCTTGCTGGATAAAAGAATATGAATTTCTTAAACAAAAAATTCATACTTGGCCCAAACTTTTGAACAGTAGTGTATTATATAATGTTTTTACATTTACTTTCATTTTAGTAGTTTCAGCAGTATGGGTTCCTTCTTTTTAGTTTCCTTTGAGTCTCATTCATTATTACCGTCTGTTGGGTTTTTTTATATATCATGTAAATTATTTCAGAGTTATGAAATGTTTTAAATGAATCATTTCCTCTTAGTTTTAGTATTCAATAATAACCCTGACACGCACACACACACACACACACACACACACACACAGATGGATGGATGGATGTATGTTTTGTGAATGTGTATGTAGTGATATTCTCTCTCTCTCTCTCTCTCTCCCGCTCTCTCTCTCTCTCTCTCTGTCTCTCTCTCTCTCAGGTGGCTGAATGGGGCGTTCAGAAACTGGGTCTTGTCAAATACTCAGAGAAATCAGCAGGAACTTACAGCGGCGGCAACAAGCGCAAACTCTCCACCGCCATTGCTCTGATTGGCTGCCCTCCTCTGGTCTTCCTCGTAAGACACACACACACACACACACACACCTGGCTCTCCAAATCACTTCAGCCGTCCCGTTCACACAATCAGTGCTGATTCGTCTAAACGAGATGAGAAACGTGTCTGTGTTCATGCACACACATTCAAATCACATCATCACTTCAGCTACAAAACACAGTTCAGGTTCTAGTGTTCAGTCTGTCTGGTTTTTTAGTTTTTGTTGTGTGTCTGGGTGATTGTAAATACAGTAGTGAGGTGCATAGTGCCAGTGGAAACACACAAATGACATTTGAAACACTCTACAAAAGTAAAACTCAATGCATCACACAGATAACGCTCCTAAATAGCAATTTCAGTAAAGTTTGACGTGAGTTTAGTGCTAACGATGCAATAATCCACAGTTTCTAGACCCACTGTCCAAAAAATATAAATATTGAGAAAAATACCTTTAAAGTTGTCCAAATTAGGTCCTTAACAATGCATATTACTAATCAAAAATGAAGTTTTGATATATTTACGGTAGGAAATTTACCAAATATATTCATGAAACATGATCTTTACTTAATGTCCTAATGATTTTGGCATAAAAGAAAAATCTATAATTTTGACCCATTCATTGTTTTTTTTGGCTATTGCTACAAATATACCCCAGAGACTTAAGACTGCTTTTGTTGTCCAGGTTCATACTGTATATATATATATATATATATATATATATATATATATATATATATATATATAAGAGAGAGAGAGAGAGAGAGATTTAATCACAATTTTTTATCCCCCTATATATATATATAGACATATAGTATATATATATATATATATATAATATAGATATATATATATATATATATATATATATATATTTTTTTTTTTTTTTTCTTTTTTTTTTTAGTCATTTGTGATTTATTGGGTAATGATTTTTTATATCTCTCTACAAACATAAACTTGATTTGATTTGTTCAGCTTAAAGGCCTTCATCAAGTTGGCCGAAAACATTGTTTTAAAGAAGTCAAGTTTATGTGTGTAGAGTGTTGCAGTTTTATCACTAGTTTGACTTTTCTTTTTCTTTTTTTTTTCTTTTTTTTTCTTTTTTTTTTAGTTGAATCTCCTCTGAGCACCTGATTTTCAGTTTTTGGTTTAATAAACACGACAAGCAATAAAATGTACAAGTACCTGTCTGAAAGCTGATCAGACCAGAGAATAACTCGAAAACAAGCGTAACGTTTGAAGGAGGGATAATGTCAGGGTTCAGATGTGAAAACTGTGAGCTGAGGTTTGTTTGAAAGTCAGAATCTCAACAACAACAAAACAAAAACCTCAGTCTGAGCCACAGAGACAGAAATCAAAGAGAAAAGTCCAGACCGAGCAAATACAGTCTGAATCTGACTCGACTCACACAGTCAGAAAACATACGGACTGAAGCGGGAGATTCTGACCACAAACAGAGGAGATTTATATAGTATATATAGTAGTTATATAGTATTTATAGTAGAAGATTTTTACTCTAAGTAAATATGAACAAGAAAGATTTTCGGTTGAATTCATATGTTTTTTTGTTTTTATTTACTAAATAATGGGCACACATATTATGAAAACCTGTCTGTGTTTCTGTAAAGTTTTAGTTAATGCGCCATTTGTTGTGTTTTTCAGCACAGCTGTACGTCTTGTTTCAGCTCATCTTATGCTCTGAAGACATAAAAGCATAATAAATGGCACAGTAATAATTACACGAGAGGCCTGTTTAACAGTGTCAGTCTTTTTATTTCTCCCACTCCAACATTATTGTATATTCTGTCATCCACTAAGAATATAAATGCCTTTCTCCTTTAGCCTCTCCTTCAGCTATTATTAGACCCAAATTAAAGTCATTCACGACATATAACAGCAACAATTAATTCACTCTAATGTGCTGATTATAACTGATGATGAGATATATATATATATATATATATATATATATATATATATATATATATATATATATATATATATATATATATATATAATATTTAAGCAGTTGTTTGACTATATTTGTTTTACATATTTATTTATTTATTTATTTTGTTTAGTTAGGTTTTTTTTCTGCTTTTCAGAGAGCAATAATTAAAACGTCATTAAAACAGCAAACAACACCAACAAAATAAACGAATAAGCAAACAAACAAATACCTGTTTTTAATGCAGTACAGCAATAAAAGCTTCAGCTATTCTCGAGATATGAAAATGTGATGCCCATTTGCAGGTTGTGTTGATTGTTCTTTCGCACTAATTAATGTTTCTTCACACCCACAGAAATAATTATATGACTCTGGAGACTCAGACGCTTTTCAGTTTGGCTGGTGTGAGCGCTAACAGTGCAAACACGCCTAACATTAGATGATGAATTAAACAAACCTGCACATCCACACTGATCTGAGCTCCAAACTGAAGTCTGCTGCTGCTCCGATCAAAAAATATATTGCGGTTGGTTCAACACTGCGTCTGAGCTATCGGTGCGGTAAAGTCATGACGGAGTTAAACGCACATGAATGTGATCACAGCGTCACTATTACAAGTTTGAAATGACATGTGCATGTCAGTGAGAAAACATGCCAGACACAATAAATTCAGCATCTGTATTAATGCTAAATTTGCAATGCAATTATCTAAGTTGCATGCACAAAATACCTTAGTATTGTGCAGTGATGATAGAATACACAACAATTCAGTTTATGGCACCTTTATAAAATGAAAAACAAAAAAAAACAAACATACAAACACACCCAGATCACATTCTTTATACTTTATTTTGTAAATGTATAGTAAGAAATCTCACTGTGCAATTTTATGTAGAAAAGGTGCATCGCAATCCTGCAGTGTCTATATAGTTTTTATTATGCTTTTGTGAGTCTCCTTGCATTCATTTGTGGATTTAAAACTATTCTCAACCATTACCTGACACCTGGGAGAAAACGTTAATGAAAATATGATTTGACCTTTATGAATTGCATTATTAATCATTTGTACCTAGTCTCTAAAGGGACGTTTTTCTTTGAGAAGTAGCTAGGGACAGTTTTATTCTCAAAGTACAGCTGACACACACAAAGCAAACACACACACACACACACACACACACACAGATGAGAGAATGTCCTTGAGGATTAAGGATAAAGTGAACAGCCGAATAGTGATAGAAAAGATTAAAGAAGAAAAGAACACAGGACTCGAGGTCACTCGCGGGACATTTTTAATGTATTTCCAGCCAGATTTAGCATTCGGCGCACACACGCACCTCTGTTTGCTGGCATTAAAATCTCATTCCGCCTGACAAAGACTCATATGAAATAATCCACGTTCATAACCCACAGAATAACTCCTGATTGGCTCTCTGTGGATGCTAATTAAAGGCGGCATTACGAGGCAGGTGTTCACAGCGTGTCCGTCCCGCTCTGAATCAGCGCAGAGGACAGAGTGATCATCATGTAGTGATTCTGTCATACGGGGTCAAAGGTCACATGTCATCCATTTAGCTTACTATATAGTACGCATACTGTGTATAGTATGCAAATCTGCAAACCTAGTAAACATGCATATTTATGAGATGACTCTCCCTAATTTACAAATGCAGCATAATGAGGTCATGTGACTGTGCTGGGCTGTAGCATAAAGCTCTTTGAGGTGTTTCTCTTTGCATTATGAATATTGATTCACATAAAAGATACGCTCTCTGTGTGTGTGTGTGTGTGTGTGTGTGTGTGTGTGTGTGTGTGCAGGACGAGCCCACCACCGGTATGGACCCCAAGGCCCGGCGTTTTCTGTGGGACTGTATCCTCAGCGTCATTAAAGAGGGCAGATCTGTGATACTCACCTCTCACAGGTAACACATTCAGCTGTCTAAATGGGGACCTTTCATAGACTGTACAGTATAACCTAATCATAACAGAAAACATGCATTGTTGCAATTTTAATTAGAAAAAAATAATAATAATAAATTATACAGAGTGTAGGATTTACTTTGAAACAATTTTCACTCAGAAATTGCTAGTAAATTTCACAGATAATTACAAACAAATGACCAGTAACAGAATTAAATATGACATTTTTAAATAGTAAGATGGACGGACAGAGTATTTTCTTGCAAAATATACTCCAGTAATCTTCAATAATCTTTATTTACTTCTTTGAAAGAAAAAAAAATCTGAGCATTTTTATTTATTTTTTGTAAATTGCAAAAAGGAGGTTTTGTTAGACAAAGCTCACTTCTGGGACAAATTTGTCATATATATATATGCTTGCTTACTTACATAGGCCTGTTACTCCAAGGAGGAGCATGGGCCACTGACAATATTTCTCCACCTCGTCCTGTTCTGTGCCAGCTTCTCCAGATCTTGCCACCTGTAGCCAGCTCTTTCCCTCTCGGCTGTGACACTCCTCCTCCAGGTGTTTGTTGGTCTCCCTCTGCCACGTTTGCCCTGTGGGTTCCACTGCAGGGCTTGGCGTGTGATGGAATTGTACGGTTTCCGCAATGTGTGCCCAATCCATCCACAGTGGTTGGTGAAGACTTGTAGCTTGTTCAGGAGGTTCTTTGTTGTTTTCCACGTCTCAGATATACGTCTCTCCATATGGCCCCCATCATGCCAAATGCATCTCTTGCCTTGCCTATTCTTCTCATTACATCTCCTTCTGATCCACCATCACTCGTTACCTCACTTCCCAGGCAAATGACGGAGTTGACATCCTCTAGTGGTTGGTGGTTAACCATCAAGCTGACCAACGTCTTTGTATTGGCCTTGAGCACTTTGGTCTTCTGTATGTTAATATGAAGACCTGTCTCGGCTGCCTTCTGTTCTACCTCTCTCAATTTCTCTTGCATTTGTTGGTGATTTTGGGACAGTAATGAGATATCATCTGTGAAGTCTAGGTTATCCAGTTGTGTGAAAAGGGTCCACTGGATCCCATTGGGCCTGTTTTCAGTGGCTTGCCGCATGATCCAGTCGACCGCTAAGAGGAATAGTAATGGGGAAAGTAAGCAGCCTTGCCTTACTCCTGTTGTGATGTGAAAAGCCTCTGTCAGCTGGCCTTCATGTATGATTCTACATTGCATTCCCGAATAGGTGTTCTTGATGATGGTGGAGAACTTCTCTGGTTTGTCATAGTGTCTCGTCAGTTGCAAGAGCACTTCCAAATTCCAAACTTTGCTTTCTCGAAAGTCCAGAAATACTGTATAAAGTGGTGACTTAAACTCTTGTGGCTGCTCAAGAATGATTCGCAGGGTTGCTATTTGGTCGGCACATGATCTATTTTGCCTGAATCCAGCTTGGTTGTCTCTAAGCTCTGCGTCCACTGCTGTCTTGAGGTGTTGCAAGATTATCCGGTTTAGGATTTTGCCTGGTACAGATAGAAGCATTGTACCCCTGTAGTTGTTGCAGAGGCTTAGGCTGCCTTTCTTGGGTATTTTTACCAGGTGGCCTGCCTTCCATTCCCCAGGCAGATCTTCTTCCTTCCAGATCCTACCAAACAGGTCAGATAGTATTTGCCAGGATGTTTCTACATCTGCTTTAAGAGCTTCTGCCGGTATATTATCTGGACCTGGTGCCTTGTTGTTCTTGGAGAGCATGATGGCTTTTTTAATCTCTTCTTTGGTTGGCCGTCTGCAGTCAACTGACGGGGACTTCTGCAGGTTGTATGTTTGCTCTTACTGCCGGAGATGGTTGGTTCAGTAGGTGCGAGAAGTGCTCGACCCACCTCTTCATTTGTTCTTCTTGTGTATTCAATATCCTTCCTCCCTTATCTTTGACTGGATGGTTCCCTCTCTGGTATTTTTTGGTCAGGAGTCGGATGTTGTCGTAGAGAGCTTTGATGTTGTTCTGCCTTTCAGCTTCCTCCGCTTCCGCTGTAAGCTTGGCTACAAAGTTTCTCTTATCTCTCCTAGCACTCCTTTTTACCTCCCTGTCTGCTCTGCTATATGTTTCCCCAGCTGTTTTCTTAGCTGCTCTTGTTTGGCAATTGTTTAATACATCCTTTAGTTTCTTCCTTTCCTCTATTCTGATCGGGGTGTCAGGTGAGAGCCATTCCTGATGTTTTCTTTTCTTGGGCCCAACTGATGCTTCGCAGGCCCCTGTAAATGCTTCCTTTACTTGCTGCCAGTGGTTTTCTATTGTTCTGGGTTCCTCTTCCATTTCTTGTAGTGCTGTGAAGCGATTTCTAAGTTCTATCTGGAAGTCTGCTTGTTTATTTTTGATGGTGAGTAGTGACACATTGTAGTGCTTACCTATTGAGGTAATGTTGTGGTGTTTTTCAACTTAAGTTTTAAGTTAGCTACCAATAGACTGTGGTCCGTGCCTGCATCAGCACCTCTCTTCACCCAAGCATCTTGAAGGCTTCTCCTGAATCTCTTGGAGATGCAGAAATGATCTATTTGTTTTTTTTTATTCATGTCAGGAGATACCCAAGTTACCCAGTGGCATGGTTTGTGGGGGAAGAGGGTTCCGCTAATGCCAAGATTGTTGTTAGCGCAGTGGTTGGCAAAGAGTTCTCCATTCTCATTCATCACTCCAAGGCCATGCTTTCCCATCACTTGTTCAAAGCCGGTGTTATCATTGCCAACCTTTGCATTCAGATCCCCCATTAAAATGGTGAGGTTTTTCTCTTTACATTTTCTCCTGGTTTCCTCTAGCTTTTGTTATAAATCTTCTTTTGCCTCCTCCTCTGCTTCATTTGTTGGGGCATAGCACTGTAGCACACGCTTATGCGAGGTCTTGAATTTAGCCATTATGATCCTTGGACTAGTTCCCATCCTAAGAGTGTCTTCTGGGCTTCTTTTGATAGCATGATTGCTACCCCATCTGAGTGAGTCGCATTATCTCCCGTGTGCCCAGAGTATATAATTGATTCTCCTGATGAGAGCCATGTTTGTCCTGCTTCCTTCCACCTGGCTTCGGCGATTCCAAGTATATGGATGCCATATATCTTCATTTCATTTGCGATGGTCTGCGCTTTTCCTGTAATATGCATTGAGCGCACATGCCATGTTCCAATCTTTATGATAGATTTAGGATTAAGAAGTGGCTTCCTGTCGGCTTTGACCACAAGGCTTCATCCTCCTTCCAGTTGAAGGTCCTTTCCTCCCAATTCTAAGGTGTGTGATATATCGTTCAGTGTTTCTGTTATCAAAGTTTGACCTTTAGGCGGGGGGTTGGCCTACCTAGAGGTTGCTTTTCTGTCGGGGTGTGCTCCCTTAGCCTTCTCCCTCCCGGGCCACAAGGCAGTGTTTGAACCATTCTTAGCCTGTTCCCTCTCCCGAGACCAGTTTGCAAAGGGAGACCCTACCAGGAGCACGAAGCTCCAGACAACATAGCTCTCAGGTTCACCAGGACGCCCAAACCTCTCCACCACAATAAGGTGATGGCTCGAGGAGAGGTATATAATAAAAACAAAAATTATGATAAAATAAATAAAAATGACTGACAACAAAATCACTAAAACTTGAACTAAAATTATAGTATATTATATTATTTAAATATATTATATTATATAATGAGATATTATTTTTTATATTTTACATTTTCAGTTTAATTTTAGTTAAATTTTTAGTGGTTTTGTTGTCAGTAATTTTTATTTATATATTTGTTTATTTATTTTTATACATATGTCCATATGGTTTCTTCTGCTAAATGCTCGAATGTAAATGTTATTGCATATTCCAGCGATATATTTATTGTCTCGTTACTAATACCTATTTCTCCGCATCAGCGTGCGATAATGACGCAGTGTGTTGATTCCTGGCAACAAGACATCAATTTAGAGTTTTCCTGATGTACGTTTGTCCCTCGGTTTGGCAGCAGATGAGTTTGTTTGTGTGGCTGCGTCTCGTCGGCCGGCTGCGCAGGTGAAAGGCTTTCATGAGCTTCATAATGAGTCTCATTTGAATGCGGCTGGAAGCGGAGCCTGAGCTTTGGGGTTTCTGATGCTTTGAAGGTGTCTCCTGTGAGATTCACGCTGAGGAACGGCCAGAATTAGACCAAAACAATCTGCCTAATGCTGCAATTGTGTGTGTGTTTTCAGCATGGAGGAGTGTGAAGCCCTCTGCACCCGCATGGCCATCATGGTGAACGGACAGTTCAAATGCCTGGGCAGCATCCAGCACCTAAAGAGCAGGTGAGTGTGTGTGTGTGTGTGTGTGTCTCTGTGTGTGTGAGAGAGAGAGAGAGAGAGAGAGAGAGAGAGAGAGAAAGAGTGTGTGTGTGTGTGTGTGTGTGTGTGTGTGTGTGTGTGTGTGTGTGTGTCTGTGTGTGTGTGAGAGAGAGAGAGAGAGAGAGAGAGAGAGGGAGTGAGAAAGAGTGTGTGTGTGTGTGTGTGTGTGTGTGTGTGTGTGTGTGTGTGTGTGTGTGTGTGTGTGTGTGTGTGTGTGTGTGTGTGTGTGTGTGTGTGTGTGTGTGTGTGTGTGTGTGTGTGTGTGTGTGTGTGAGTGGGTTTAAATGCTTTAAAGTTGTTTGAAAAAACAATTACATTTTTAATTAGGCATAATTATTCCTTCAATCTTTTCTTCATCGTTATTTTTATCTTGTGTTCCTGTAAAACAAATATCTAAACATCTTTTAAATAAGATCAGTTTACTGGAGAAGGAAATGTGTGGAGGATAATGAGACTCGTTTTCAGAGAAACTAGAAGGAAAATCTACTTTATTCAAGATATCTCTGAACACAAGTCTTATTATTTTGCTTCTCAAGTGTGTTTATCCACAAATTGAGATTTATTTATTTATTTATTGTATTTTAGTCATCAATAGTTTGGGCCTAGCATGTACACTGCCATTCAAAATGTTAGGGGTCAGATAAGATAAGTCTTTTTTTTTTTTTTTTTCTTTAAGAAATTAATACTTTTATTCATCAAGGATGCAATAAATTAATTAAAAGTGACCACAAACACATTAATAGTGTTACAAAAGATTTATATTTCAAATAAATCATGTTCTTCCTGAAAAATAAAATGTATCACAGTTTCCAGAAAAATATGAAGCAGCACAGCTGTTTTCAATCTGTATCATAAAAGTTGTCAATATAAACAATTAATGGAACAGTTCATCCACAAATGTTAATTTGCTGAAACTTAACTCACTCTCAGGTCATCCGAGATGGAGGTGAGTGTGTTTCTTCATCAGATTTGGAGAAATGCAGCATTGCATCAGTGTCTCAGCAATAGATGCTCTGCAGTGAATGGGTGCCGTCAGAATGAGAGTCTAAACAGCTGATAAAAACATCACAATAATCCACAGCACTCCAGTCCATCAGTTAATGTCTTGAGAAGAGAAAAGCTGAAACAAATCCATCAAGATGTTTTTAACTAAAATACTATAATGTATTAGACTGAGTCTGTTTCAGACCTTATATTTAATATGTGCCTGAATTTATCTGCTCTCTCTCTCTCTCTCTCTCTCTCTCTCTCTCTCTCTCTCTCTCTCTCTCTCTCTCATTTGTAATTAATGATTGTGGAGGTGTGGGCATTAATGAGTGAAAAGGCAATTAAAAGCAGCTCCCTTGATCGACCCTCCCCTCTCTCGCTCTCCTTTATCTTTTCTTGTTCATGCTGTCTAATGGAGCAAAGCAGTAGGACAAGATCTACAGCTCTCCATCGCACACCGGTTCTCTCTCCATCTGCTGGCCCTTCCTCTGTTTTCTCTCTCTTCACGGCGGTCCTCCTGCGGTGTGTTTCTGCTGCCATCTGTAGGACGGCGTCACTCACGCTGAGTTCACTTCCCTCACACACTCAGCAGGGAGCACACTTCATGTCGTCAAACACAGGCCTCGCTCGAGTCGCACAGACTGAAGGTTTGCGGTGCACAATCTGCTCATGGAGATAAACACAACTGGCTATATTTGCTCTAAAGGGCATATAGGAATACATTTCATCATATTTCCCAAAAGCATGTCGTGTTGTTGGTGTCAGTGAGCTCTGATCTCTTGTATTGTCTCCACTCGTCCTGTGATTGATACGGCAAAGCGGGGACGACTTTGTCTTTGTCTCCGTTGACATTTGAATGTTCATTCATCTTTATAGTGAGTGTGCGCAGCTGCAGGTGTCGTGAGTGAATGAGTTGTGCTCGATGTGATTTCTTCAGCCTCATTTTTTAAAAAGCAATTGCAGTGACAGTTTGAAGATAAAAGAGAGGAAATCTGTTACATTTGACTTAAATTATCCAAACATGTTTTGCTAGCAAGTCCAGATATGTTATTGAAAAACTGATTTTTTTAGCATCATCACTACAGTCTTTAGTGTCACATGATCTTCAGAAATCATTCTAATATGATGACTTGCTGCTCAAGAAACATTTCTGATTATTATCAATGTTGAAAACAGTTGTGCTGCCCAGTATTTTTGTGGAAACTGATATATATTTAAATTTTCAGGATTCTTTGATGAATATCAAGTTCAAAAGAACAGCATTTATTTGAAATAGTAATCTTTTATAACACACACACACACACACACACACACACACACACACACACACAAAAATGCATTTACTGTCACTTTCGATAAGCTTAATACATTCTTGATTAATGAAAGTTGTAATTTAGAAAAAATAAATAAATAAATTGCCAAACTTAAATATAAAATGAAACTATAGTTTAAAGATAAGATGTTGGGAATATTTTTCATTTTATTTTTTAAAATTCAAAGACTTCCATCTACCAAAAACTAAATGTTACTAAAATTACAATATCAAAAACCACATAAATATGATCAAAATGCACCTTTTAAAACAGTTTTAAGAAGTTTAATGATGTTTTTCTAGATTTTGTATGTTTATATTTTTCATATATTTATAATTATTTTGCATATATATTTTTTTTTTTAATAGTACAGACTGACATACTCAAACTGCTGTATTTAATAATAAATTAACATACGTTTGTTTAATATAAAAATGAATTAGTTTAATGTACAATATGTATGAATCTTCTTAACTGTTATGATAACTTAAAACTCCAAACCCATAAAAATTTATAACATTACATGATTATTACATGAACCAGAGCCACTGAGAAAGACTCGCTTTGATCTCGCGGTCACATGGTTCATGGAGCTCTCAATAGTTCCAAACAACTCCGTGCTGCTAGTCTGTTTGAATGGGTTTAAGCAGGATAGATGACAATTTCTGGTAATTATTAATATGTAATGTGCATTGATTGTGCATTGATATCTACGCTGACTACGCTTTATAACAGCATTTTATTCTGGGGATTTATAAAGAGAGCATTAATATGTTCTCATACTCCCTGGCATTCAAATGTAACCAAATGTGTCAAGTGTAACTTTTAATCAATTAAATAATTGTTCTATATTTTAGTTCAGTTATATTTAGTTAATATTTTGAGGAGATTTTGGTATTAAATAATATGTGCAATAATTATGATCCTTGAATGACCATTTAAAATATATTTTATATTATGTTTGTTATTTATATTGCAATTAGTGTAGTATTTAGGGTTAAAATAGAGAAAATGTTTTTAAATTCCATTGCAAAGAGTCAAATTTGAGGCATTTGGTGGCCGGAAAAATAATATTCATGTGTAATGGCATGGTTTAACAACTAGATGCCCGTATGGCTGTTTAATAAATATACATGTACAGTAATAGCTCTAGTCTAGCTGCTCTAAAGAATATTGCTGGTCATAATTGCTTACTTATTTTTGTTAGGTTTTGCATTTGGATGTATTTTTAGACATTATCAAACATTTTTAAATTTAGATAAAAAAAAATATAAACCAAATGTTAAAAAATAAAAATAAAAAAATAAATCAAAATGTTAAATTGAAAAAGGTTAATTACTCACATTCCAGTGGTATGATATTCACATAAGCATACAACATACGTGAATAATAATAAAGGCAAGCAAATACAGAGTTTAACGCAATAAACAAGTTTAAAATACGGTTTTAAAAACATAAGGCGACCAATTGCACTCACCAAAACTCTTTATTGTATTCCTTTCTTCATAGAAACTCAATCAACCTCCTACAGGGAGAGAAAGATTGCAGAAAGACTAAAAACTTTTAAATATGACAACTAGCATCTGGTTATGGTCACTATTAAGGTGTTTCTCACGTTATCTAACTGCAATTATAGTATAACTGTCTATTATTTAATGATAAACATTAACTATAAACCACTTCATATTTATAACTACTCATCATGTCTGAGAGATTAACTAATGCTTTGAAATGTCATAAAATGTTCTAATTTCTTTAACTTTATGGTAAGTGTGTTTGACAAGCACTGGAACTATTGGCTGCTCCGTGACATGCATTAATTTCGCATTCCTCGTTTCCTATGGAAGTCTATGGGAGTGTCACAACTCCGGTTCTCAATGGCTCTGACGTGAACTTTCTCAGCTTTAGCTTCTCAGAACTCAGCTTTATTTCTTGGAAATGTCAAAATTCACCCAAAAAAAGAAAATGGTGTCATCATTGACTCAGCCTCAAGTTGTTCTAACCCTGTATTTCTTATCTGTGTTTCTTTCTTCTGTTGAAAATGACATAATTTTATTTTTGGGTGAACTGTTTCTTTAAAATGGCCAGATTTTGTAAGTTCACTTCACAGCAAGTAATAAAGTGCAAGTCACTCACACACCTGCCATTATCATTGTGTGCTTTTATTATGTTGAGAGCAGGCGGTTACGCTGATAAAATCATATTGAGGCTGAGTGTTTATAAACACAAACCATTAAATAAACACACACACACACCTCTAAACAAACACAAATAACCTGGCATCTAATAAAAGCACCTGTAAGACTGTCAGTCGCCAATCAAATCGCTCCCTCTCTAGAGTTACTGTGCTTAGTGTGTGAGGTTTTCATCTAATTCACTCAGAGTCTCTGTGTGTGTGTGTGTGTGTGTGTGAGAGAGAGAGAGAGAGAGAGAGAGAGAGTAAGTGAGTGTGATCTCACACTGTTGTGTCTTTGTTCTTTTAACAAGAAGGATAAAAGCACTAGAGTGCTTCTAATGTACATCAGTAATGTTGAGAGCGGAGGAAGATTTTATAAGACAGCTACATTTTGCAGCAATCTACTGCTGCACGCTTTACACAGACAATAAATAAATAAATCTACTTTTCACACACCCACTGTTTAGAAGGATGAAAATACAGAGAAGCTGTTTATCTCTGCTGCTTTAGATGTGCATTTGTTTGTGTAGATTTTTTTTTTTTTTTTGTAGATCTGAAGTCTTTTTCTACCACAAAATAAAAAAAGTGTAAAAAAAAAAAAAGTATTGTGACTACTTATCTCACAATTCTGACTTTATTTCTTGCAAATCTGAGTTTGTATCTAGCATTTTTTGAGAACATCTATAGCTGAACAATAGCATAATAGTAACTCAAACTTGTGAGAAAGTGAAATTTGTTGTAAATTTACAATTCTGAAAAAAAAAGGTTAAAATTGTGAGTTTATCTTGCAATTCATCTTTTTTTTTTGTGAGAGATTATATCTTGCAATTCTGTCTTTTTTTTCTGATTTTTAGATCTCTTTTAAGGCGGGATTGTGAGATGTAAGCTCAGAATTAGGAGAATAAAAATCAAAAGTGCAAGATGTTGAATCTGAATCCAGGAGTAAAAGTCAGATGTGCAAGATGTAAACTCAGAAGAAAAAAAAGTCAGAACTCTGAGTTTATAACACACTTTTGACTATTATCTTTCAATTCAGCTTTTATCTCAGTATTTTATATATACTGTTATATATATATATATATATATATATATATATATATATATATATATATATATATATATATATATATATATATATTTTTTTTTTTTTTTTTTTTTTTTTTTTTTTTTAAGGCAGGATTGTGAAATGGTAACTCATAATTCCGAAAATAAAGTCAGAATGGTGAGACTTTTACGCGACAGTTCACCCAAAAATGAAAATTTGATGTTTATCTGCTTCCAAGATGTAGGTGACTTTGTTTTTTCAGTAGAACACAAATTATGATTTTTAACTTAAGGCGTTGAAGTCTCTCAGCAGTACAATGCTTGGCAACGGTAACAGAATCTATGAGAGAAAAAAACATGCACAGACAAATCCAAATTAAACCCTGCGGTTCGTGATGATACATGTGATGGGTAAAGGCACAAAACGATCGATCTGTGCAAGAAACTGAACAGTAGTTATATAGTTTTTTTTTTTTTTTATCTCTGATTCACACAATGTCCGAACTGTTAGAACTCTTGTGAAGGCGCTTCACAGCATCAGGCGCCTGAGGCAGCATCATCTTCTTCTTGTGGCTTTATGGCGGATCGCAGACTTATAAGTGCATTACGCCACCTATCTCTCAAATGGACCATTGACACTCCTGATTGAGATTGTAGATAGAGTGTTAATGGGCCATTTGAGAGATAGGTGTCGGTAATGCACTTATAAGTCTGCGATCGTTTTGTGTCTTTACACATCAATGTATCGTCACGAGCCGCAGGGTTTAATATGGTTTTGTCTGTGCATGTTTTTTTTTTTTTCTCTCTCATTGATTCTGTCACCATTGCCAAGCATTGTACTGCTGAGATACTGCAACGCCTGAAGCTAAAAATCATAATTAGTGTTCTAATGAAGAAACAAAGTCACCTACATCTTGGATGCCCTGGGGGTAAGCAGATAAACATCACATTTTCATTTTTGGGTGAACTATCGCTTTTACTCAGAATTCTGATAATAAAGTCAGAATTGCAAGACATTAACTCAGAATTTTGAAAATGAATTTAGAATTGCAAGACGTTAACTCAGAATTCTGAAAATGAATTTAGAATTGAATTGAATTGAATAAAAGTCTGAATTGCAAACACATTTTTTGACTTTATTTCTCACAGTTTAGAGCTATTATATTGCAGTTCAGGTTTTTTTCCCTCAGAATAAAGAGATTATATATTTTACGTCTCTTCTAAGGCGGGATTGTGAGATGTTAAATCTGAATTTCACGAAAAATTCTCATGTTTTTTAAGTCATGTGGCCTGTTGACCAAGCATTCAGAGAATAAAGTCAGAATTGTGAGATGTTAACTCAGAATTCTTTGGAAATGGTCTGTGTTGTGAGATATCTGTTTGTTTGCAGTGTCAGCACTGTACACATTGCAACCTATGTGGAAAGAAAAAGTGGAAATAGTGCTGATTTTATCAGATGGTGTGCATGAATGCTTTCTTCTTCTTTGAAGTTTGTGGCAATGTTGTTGAATTCTTCATGAAATGATCTGTGGTTCATGTGTGCTTTGATCTCACACTAATCCAGATTGAGTATACAGTCTTCGCCTGTAAATCTGTGTGTGTGTGTGTGTGTGTTGCAGGTTTGGAGACGGATACACACTGATCATACGCGTGAGTGCAGATCAGGCCGATCTCTGCACAGTGGAGACTTTTGTGCATGACACATTTCACGGCAGCACTTTGAAAGAGAAACATCACAACACTCTGCAATACCAGATCCCGCAGGGAGAGGGAGCCCTCGCACACATCTTCAGCCAACTCAACAAACACCAGCAGCTCCTGCATGTGGAGGATTACTCTGTGTCCCAGACAACACTAGACCAGGTAAAACACACACACACACACCGGACGTATGAGGATCAGCTCTTTGATCTTGCCCGGATCAACTATACAAACATGAAAAAAAATACAATATGCATGTGTCAATCAACATTTATATTTAGTAGTTGGAAGCAGCTGTAAGCATGGGAATCATGGAGAAAAAAAAAAAAAAAGATTCTGCTTTAGATTCTGACTTAAGCGTACTTTTAAAGAGTACTTAAGTAAACAATAAAGTTTAAGAGAATAGATGTGTGAACTGAATGCAATGTTTTCTGACACTTAATTGCATGTTAATTACAACTGAATGAATATGTATTATAGGTTAAATTTATATGAAATGCAATTAGCTGAATTTAAGAGGGTTTTCGACTCACTTAAGGATGCAATACTGCTCTATAGGTACTCAAGATTAACATGAGATTGGCAGAAACTGTGTGTGTTCTGTCCCCTTTAAAGGCTAAAATGTCACAGCATAAAAAGACATCATCTGCTTTGTAGAAATAAACTATAAAGACAGTGAGATTTAGACACGGTTTCTTCCTCATCTGACGTGTTTCTCCGTCTCTTTCAGGTTTTTGTGAGTTTCGCGCGGCTGCAGCGTGATGAAGAGGACGGAGCGTTTGAGAACGACGTGGATCTGAATGATGAAATGCAAACATCAGTGACATGAATCAAACATCAATCAGCAGAAGCCAGGCACTTTACTAGAGTTATTTATTTATTTGACATCTAAATATCCATGTAGGCCACCAAGATTTGAAGATGCAAAACGTCCAACCGAGAACAGAGAGAAAACCTTCAGGGAAATCAGGATCATTTTTATACAAAGTTTTTATCAGTGAAATATGTCACATTTGCACTGTGCAACATTATATATTTTTACTGTCTTATGTCTGTACACATTATATTTTTGCCAAATGCAAAGAGATTATAAATTTAAATTTGCAGTGTGTATTGTAACAAAAACTGAAGGACTAATTCATACTTTATTTTGGGGAGATTTAGGGTTTATTTTTGACTTCATATCAAAGAACAGAAAGAGATTTTAGCTTTATTGTCAGTTTATTTTCTAGTTGTCACTTGAACTTATTGAAGGACCACATGCATTGATTTTTGATTATGAATCTCAGGACTAAAATGTCATGCACTTTAAAGCAGCGTTTCCCAACCTTTACTGTCTTACATACCTGCACTACAACGCCAATAAAGCTGAAGTATGACCCAATGTGGTAACACTTTAAAATAACTTTCATTTATAAATCATTAACAAGCGTTATGTACTGCATACATCATTAGTTAATATATATTCACATAGCTAGAAACAGGAGATTATGTTCTTGTTATTGTTTCCTTATGAACTTACCTAATGATTAACATATATGATTATTTAATGTAAATTGAAATGCTTATAAATGTCAGTAAACGTTTGTATGATCTTCATTTATTGGTCTTTGTTTGTTGTGTAGACCTCTATTTATGCATCTTAACAAATAATCTATTAATCATCTGTTCATGTTTTTGCAGTACTCAATCTAAAGTGGAAACTATTTATCATTTGCAAATGTTTATAAATGTTTATTAATCATTAATTCCTTCATGAGCGGTCATCTTGATGGCAATAAAATGTCCCGAAAGACTTGAATTTACCCTATTCACACATCTTTACTAATCATTTATTAATCATCTGTTCATGTTTTTGCAGAAGGCTATCTAAAGTTGAAACTATTCATCATTTGTAAATGTTTATAATCGATTACTAATCATTTAGTATCTTTATGGGCATTGGACTGTTAGCTAATCTAACAAGGTTTGTGTAAATGGTAAATGCTTGCTAAAGACATAACAGATTGTAATTTTGGTGCAAAAAAAAAAATTTATTGCCTCAACACTCACATTAGTATACTACTCCTCATTATTTCATTAAACAGGATAGCTATTCCTTTAATCATAAATAAACAGGAGAAAACAAATCATTTTTTAAAAGAAAAATACTTGTTCATTTATTAAAACAATATAATATAAACAATTTGAACCATTAATAAAATTATTATAAAGTGTTATCACAGGTTTTACAAGCAAAATCAAAATCTGTTTTGTCTTTAAGTGCACATGTACCTGTGGTGGGGAATCACTGATTTGTGTCTGTAGGAAACACACTTCTGTATGAGTGAAATAAAGATGATCTATGCAATGAGAACATTTTTACCTCAGCACTTATGTGCTCTTAATCCTGCCATTTATTCAGCATTCGAATGTACTCCCATGATCCTGTGCGTCTGCCACTCGGATGTTTGTTCTGCTTATTGCTTTATGCACAGACACACATTAAACATTTGCACACTCTGCCGAGCCTCGGCTTTCTTTCGCAGATTCAACCTTCCCTGCCACAGTCAGATCCAAAGACACTCGCTTCGGCTCGTTTTCTGTTTCTTTTTCCAATCATGATCTTTAAGTAACTTATTTTTTTTTTTACAACTTCCTACAAGAAGCTGCACTTTTGCAGCTGAGTCATTCTTGTAATGCATTAACTTTTTCCTCTGTAGCATATGCTTGTAAATGCATCGGAAGTGAGTCTTAAGAACTCACAGAAGAGGCTTTTGTGAAGCCACTCACACAGGCCTGTAATTGCACAAAGAATGGTTGTAGCCCCTATAAGCTGAAATTTGGACGCCAGCCGAGACTGCATTTAACTTCACAATTAGTGAGAACAAATTCCAGTTTCAGTCTCAGTATATGAGCGCGCTCAAGCCTCAACATGAAGAGTCCCGTGGCACTGCCAGCGAAACTTGGCATTTTGTGAGAAAATGCAAAAGTGTTGCTGGGAATAATATGAGATCAGACGAAAAACTATTGATACTTTTGCAGGTGAAAATTTCCTCTGGAGATTTCAGTACTTTTTACGAGCAAATGCAAAAGCATTAAAACTTTACATTTGCTCATAAAGTTTTGCATTTCCTTATGAAGCTTTACGCTTGCTAGAAAAAGATTTGCATTTCCCCAACGAATTTTGCGTTTGCACACAAGATCTCCGTTCCTCCACAAGAAAATTTGTGTCATGGTTTTGGCTTGTTAGTTTGGGTTTAGAGTTAATTCTGTTTCTGTTTCAAGTTTGAGGTTCTGTGTTAATCTCCTAGTCTGTTAATTATTTGAATTCTCCGTTTGTTTCTGTGGTTACTGATTTGATTAGGTTCCTCAGTTCAGCTGTTTAAAGGTTCTCCCTTTGTTTGTCCTGTCTGTTTAAGTCCTGCGGTTGTTTCAGTTCATTGTCAGCTCTATGTCGTGTTAAGTTGGTTGTTGTGTTCCTGTTCTGAAGTTTTGTTAGTTTCTGAATAAAGACTGCTGCATATGGATCCTGTTTCCCCTCTGCTGTAACCATCGGTGACAATTTGTTTGCAGTCAAACATTTTACGTTCCGCCGGGAAACTTTGATTGCTGGCAAAAGTTTTGCATACCCACAAGAAACATTGCATTTGCACAGATAAAGTTTTGCGTTTCACCACAAGAAACTTTGTGCTTGCTTTTAAAATTTTTGCAGTGTGCCAAAAAACTTTGCATTTGCATGCAAAATGTTTGTTTGCTTGAAAAATGTTTTTACATCCCTGAGAAACTGCATTTGCTTGTGAAAGTTTTGCATTTACCCAAGAAACTGCATCTGCACAGTAATGTTTTGCATTCCCCCACAAGAAACTTTGTTTGCAAGATTTTGTTCTCCTGAGAAACTTTGCGTGTACACACAAAAGTTTTGTGTTCTCCCACAATAAACATTGTGCTTGCATGCAAGAATTGTTCCCTCAAAGAACTGTATCCATTTAAAAGTTTTGCATTTGCATGCAAAAAAATGTTGCAAAAGTTTTGCATTTCCTTAAGAATCACTTTTCTTCTCGATTAAATGTCCACACAGCAATGAGAAACAGTCCGCACACATGACTTGCAGGCTGTCAAGTTCAATATCATTTTTAACCTTAAATTACAGCCTCTTTGCAAAGCTGCATTAAGCTCGTTTTCATTGCCACAGACTCTCATCTTTCTCTCTGGCCTTTTAGAGCATCATTGTATTATGAAAAATGAAATTACTACAAATGCATTTGAACTGACTTTACCATTTGTGATTCTACACTGAGAAGATCATCATTCTTAGAGCATTTTCAACAGTTAGGATTGTTATGTTGTAACAATAGTGTCTTTTTTTTTTTTCTTGGCAATACATACTGTAGGCAGTGATTCACTGACTGAACTCAAATACTGAACCATCCCTGTGAGGAACATGTTTGGTTGTTATGGCAACTGTTAAGTCGCATTGATATTGAGCCAGTAATAACAATATGAATGAGGCAAACTGTTTTTGCCATCAAACACACACACACACACACACACATAGACTCTCTTTTCTTTCAAACACACTCATTGAACTGGTACAAAACACCAAAGGACAACAATTTAGATGTTAAACTGAAGCTAAACAATGCAAAATCACCTACTCAGTGCAGTAAATCACTTTGGTTTTAATGATTTCCCAATGACACCATCAGTGAAATTAATGGTTAAGAAACATCATTTTAATTATGTGATCTATTATTCATCAGGACTTTGATTTTATTAAATATTAAAGTGCATTGCACTGGAATCTCTCTGTGTCAGTTAGAAAACTTTGTCACTTTTTCATTGTCTGCAAAGTCAGTTTAAAATGTTTGTAAGTTTACCACAAAGTGAATCTAATGCACTGAGATACAAGAGAATCAGAAAACGCAAGCTAGCATCCCACTGACCCTCGTCCTCACAAAAACACATACTCGCAGGGCATCAGACCTGGCGCCCAACGGAGGGTCAGGACTCGCCCAGCAGCCTGTCGCTCTCATTTGCTTTCTATCTCTTTATCTTCGCTCAGTTTCACTACACACGACTTGTGGCACACTTCACACTGGTGTTCAAACTGAATCTCTGGTTTTTCTGAGCAGCAGGGTTCGATCTGGCGGTATTGAGGCTGTCAGCAGGTGTTTGGTGGACACATATTTATAGCAGCTGGCACAAAACTTATACAATGTTCACTCTGTTATCTCTGAGCATCTCAGTTGAATGTCAGTTCCTTTGACTTCAGCTGTTACTATATTTGGCTAATATGGAGATTTTACATTTACTAAATATACTTTAAAAAAAAAAAGTGTTTTTATGAAAAATAATAGACTTTTAAAAATAAATTTAAGTGCAAACTGACTCTTTTTAAAAGAAAAAGAGTTTAAAAGAATTTAAGTGCAAACTCAGACACTTGATTGAATGTTAATTGCAATTAAATTAAAATGCGTTATAATTTAAAATTAAATGTATACCAAAATGCAGTTAGTTGAATTTTGCCATGGTTTTTTGACCCATTTAAGTAAGACTTAAGTGCTTCTTAATTTGTCATTTCATAATCACTTCTGTTGACTTTGACAAATGGTTAAAGTGCACGCATAATCATTTATAATAAACTAAAATATACTTTGTCATTTCTATTGAAACTTGTATGCCATGTATTTAAATTTATTTGTAATTACACATTTGTAAAGATGACATTGCAATTCAGTACGTTTAAATATATTAATTTTAAATCTAATACTGAAAAACAAACTACATTCCAAATGATAATCAAGTACTTTACATGTGCATTTTGCATGTTAGTCAACACATTAAAATAAGAGAACTTCAAAGCACAACAAAAGGTTATTAAAATGTAACCATTTAAAAATGTACTTTTAAGACTTTTAATTTGACATTATTACAATGTGTAATTAAGAAATGTAACTTTTTGAATTCCTTTTTTACTTGTCATTGAATTCATTTCCCTTGTGAAGAAGTACACCTTAGCATACTTTTTAGAAGAGTACTTGTTACATAAATAGTATAAAAGATTATATAGTTGTTGCATATATTGAGAAAAGAAGAGGGCTGGGCACTGAACCCTGAGGTACCCCAGTGTTAAACTTCTGTGACTGAAACACTCAGCCCTTCCAAAATACACTGAAGCTTTTACCCATGAAGTAGGACACAACCCAGATCTGGTGAGGTCTAATGCAGCCTTTCGAAGGGTGTTGTGATGTGGTAGTTTTTTTCTCTGAAAGGGTGGCTGGGTATTTTAATGACAGAGAGCTGTCCACAGTAAAATGCATTGGGTTTTATTAAGTAGTAAAATGTTAATGTGGGCTTCAGGCAGAGCATGGATTTTAACATGTTTCTGAGTGACGGCGGCCAATATGCATGTGTGTGAATCTATGAGCTAAAACCAGACTCAAGGGGAAACAGGGACTCTTTACCGATTGATGGTTTATAGTAGCTTCAGGAAAGAGGCTCTAACAATGCTCTTTTTAGCATTATTACCACATACACATAAACTAATAAGAAAGATTTGCCTCATGATTCCAATTTGTTAAAAATTAAGGAATGCGAGGGATTAAATGATTCAATTAAAAATATATATATATTCTTAATTTTATTTTTAATCTGCAGTTTTTCAGTTATTATCCTTAATGTAATCATTATAGCCATTTCACAGTTGTGAAGTTAATTTTGGTTAATAATGATACAGTTAGTGTTGTTGTTGTTGTTGTTGTTGTTGTTGTTGTTGTGTGTGTGTGTGTGTGTGTGTGTGTGTGTGTGTGTGTGTGTGTGTGTGTGTGTGTGTGTGTGTGTGTGTGTGTACGGGTCCAAAATTAACTTCTTTTTTTTTTAATCTGGCTTCACGGGCCATTTTGCAACTTTTCTAGGGCCAAACACTAGTGTTTGAAATGCTTGTAAATTACAACATTTCCTCAAATATTTTTGGCAGCACAACGGTTTTCAACACTGAAAATAATCAGAAATGTTTATTGATCATCAAATCGACATATTAAAATGATTTCTGAAGATCATGTGACACTGAAGACTGGAGTAATGATGCTGAAAATTCAGCTTTGGTCACAGAAATAATTACATTTTACAATATACTCACACAGAAAACAGCTATTTTAGATTGTAATATTACACAATATTACTGTTTTTATTAGATTTTGATAGGAGCAGAAGATACTTCTTCAAAAAAACATAATTTTATCAACTTCAGACTTTTGAATGGTCTGAATGTCTGCAGAACAAATATATTTGATTTGAAAGACTTAACTCGAAGTCTGTACTTAGTACTTTATTTTTTTTTATCTAATATTTATTACATATTTTAATCATTTTAATTTCATTTATTTGGTTTTAATCAAATATTTGTTTATTGATTAATAAAAACATATATATACAGGTCCTTCTCAAAAAATTAGCATATTGTGAAAAAGTTCATTATTTTCCATAATGTAATTATAAAAATTAAACGTTCATATATTTTAGATTCATTGCACACCAACTGAAATATTTCAGGTCTTTTATTGTTTTAATACTGATGATTTTGGCATACAGCTCATGAAAACCCAAAATTCCTATCTCAAAAAATTAGCATATTTCATCCGACCAATAAAAGAAAAGTGTTTTTAATACAAAAAAAGTCAACCTTCAAATAATTATGTTCAGTTATGCACTCAATACTTGGTCTGGAATCCTTTTGCTGAAATGACTGCTTCAATGCGGCGTGGCATGGAGGCAATCAGCCTGTGGCACTGCTGAGGTGTTATGGAGGCCCAGGATGCTTCGATAGCAGCCTTAAGCTCATCCAGAGTGTTGGGTCTTGCGGTCTCTCAACTTTCTCTTCACAATATCCCACAGATTCTCTATGGGGTTCAGGTCAGGAGAGTTGGGGCAGGCCAATTGAGCACAGTAATACCATGGTCAGTAAACCATTTACCAGTGGTTTTGGCACTGTGAGCAGGTGCCAGGTCGTGCTGAAAAACGAAATCTTCATCTCCATAAAGCTTTTCAGCAGATGGAAGCATGAAGTGCTCCAAAATCTCCTGATAGCTAGCTGCATTGACCCTGCCCTTGATAAAACACAGTGGACCAACACCAGCAGCTGACATGGCACCCCAGACCATCACTGACTGTGAGTACTTGACACTGGGCTCAGGCATTTTGGCATTTCCTTCACCCCATTCTTCCTCCACACTCTGGCACCTTGATTTCCGAATGACATGCAAAAATTTGCTTTCATCGAAAAAAAAAGTACTTTGGACCACTGAGCAACAGTCCAGTGCTGCTTCTCTGTAGCCCTGGTCAGGCGCTTCTGCCGCTGTTTCTGGTTCAAAAAGCACACGCCTGTGCACGGTGGCTCTGGATGTTTCTACTCCAGACTCAGTCCACTGCTTCCGCAGGTCCCCCAAGGTCTGGAATCGGTCCTTCTCCACAATCTTCCTCAGGGTCCGGTCACCTCTTCTCGTTGTGCAGCGTTTTTTTGCCACACTTTTTCCTTCCCACAGACTTCCCCCACTGGGGTGCCTTGATACAGCACTCTGGGAACAGCCTATTCGTTCAGAAATTTCTTTCTGTGTCTTACCACTCTCGCTTGAGGGTGTCAATGATGGCTTCTGGACAGCAGTCAAGTCGGCAGTCTTACCCATGATTGCGGTTTTGAGTAATGAACCAGGCTGGGAGTTTTTTAAAAGCCTCAGGGATCGTTTGCAGGTGTTTTAGAGTTAATTAGTTGATTCAAATGATTAGGTTAATAGCTCGTTTAGAGAACCTTTTCATGATATGCTAATTTTTTGAGATAGGAATTTGGGGTTTTCATGAGCTGTATGCTAAAAATCATCAGTATTAAAACAATAAAAGGCCTGAAAATTTCAGTTGGTGTGCAATGAATCTAAAATATATGAAAGTTTAATTTTTATCATTACATTATGGAAAATAATGAACTTTTTCACAATATGACCTAATTTTTTTGAGAAGGACCTGTATATATATATATATATATATATATATATATAATATATATATATATATATTATATATATATCTTTTCAAAAACAAATCATTGAGCCCAAATATTTACATTTCAAATAAATGTTCTTCTTTGAAACCCATATTAATCAAAAATTTCTAAAATTACTTTTAAAAATGTATTTCACAATAATTATTGTTTTAACCTTATTTTTAATCAAATGCAGCCTTGGTGAGCAGAAAAGAGACTTCTTTTAAAAATATATCTGTGTGCTATATATCAAATATTTACTTTTCATGAAGCTGTATTGTATATTTTACACATATAATATTTATTCATTTATATCAGCAGGTGCTAGTCAATTCATTTTGTCCTCATTTGTCACTTTGGATAAAAGTGTTTCTAAACGAGTAACTATAATTCCAGCCATTGGCAGATGTGTCAAAAGTTAATTTTGGAGTGTGTGTGTGTGTGTGTGTGTGGTGTGTGTGTGTGTGTGTGTGTGTGTGTGTGTGTGTGTGTGTGTGTGTGTGTGTGTGTGTGTGTGTGTGTGTGTGTGTGTGTGTGTGTGTGTGTCATCTGCCCTTCTATCAGCAGTGCTTTTGCTCTCCTGCTGGTGATTGTGGCATCAGGTTCACAGGGCAGGACTGAAGGTCCCACAACAATCTGTTCTCACTCTCTTTCTCTCACACACTCAAGTCCTTGTGTGCCATATGGATGCAGAGCTGCTCCTGTCAGATCCTGAGATGAATGTGGATGAAAGACGAGATCGAGCAGAACCTGTTGAGAGAGAATGGTTCCAGGGCTTCGGAGAGGTGAGACGCACTTGACCCGTGAAATGTGCTTGTGAAGAGTCATCTGAATGGTGTACATTCACATCAGATGAAGACTCCACTTATAATAGTTTTCTATAAAAAAGTGTTTTAAATAAATGTGTCAACAGTGGGAGAATCAGTACCTGTACAGATGAAGAAGCAGAAAAGCTCTGAAGCCAGAAGACAGAAATACCGATAAAAACAAGAATGAGCACAAACATCGGTATGACAAACACAAGGTGGAAAGATTAGACGACAGAGAAAGTGATAAGAAGAGATGCCCAAGTTACTTCTCTTTTGTCTGACAAGTAAGTGAATTAATTACTGTGTTCGTTCTCTAAAACTAGTGACAGGAGAAATTAAGAATTTTGAGATTTTGAATCAGTTGCTTCGAAAAATGACTCACTGTTTGAAGCGCTCAAAACGCCACACGCTGGTGACTCCTGGTGGTCAAAATAGTAGAAATACAACAAAACTCAGGCCAAACATGCATAAAAACAAACCCATTGACCCTTCGCCAGGAGTTTGAATGACAGGCGATCTGTCCAATCATAACGCAGAATCTGTTATTTTGTCTGACAAACAAAACAGAAAGGAGAGTAGATTAATGTCAGTGAACTTTGAAAAATGGTGTGTATTGATGTCTTTCTGCGGGTTAAACAAGATTCCTTCTGTTGTTCATTCATGTTTATTTTGTGCTATAACTAGTAGTAAAGAGTAAGAGATGATCGGTTCACGTGCTGCTACAGCGATCTGTCACGACACATTAAAGTGCCACAAATCAGGTTTTATTTTTTGAATTTCTTAAAGAAAATGACATGATTGGAAAGCTGAGACTTTGTTTCATGCCAGAAGTATCCTGCTCTGTCTTGTCTGTTGGCACAATGTGTTTTTCACTGCATGAGAACATGATGTGTGGTGTGAGAGCGCCATGGCTGGTCATATGTAGCAACAGTAACGAAGGAGGGCAGGTCTTTGTGAAGAGTCGATTGCTTCACAAAATGATCCACTGTTTTGAAACGCCACACGCTGGTGACACCTGCTGGTCAGAACGGTGCAAATGTAATGAAAACTCAAGCGAGCATACATAAAAACAGCTTTAACAAAACTCATTGCAAATGTTTAATTGAAAGTTCAATCCATGAGATGCACAAATCATCAAATACTGTTAAATATAAAGTGTCTGAATAATATGTTATGCTTGTTTTGTTTGCTTTATGGAGAGCTTGGTTAATGAGAGACTAATAACTACAACTCATTATTTTTGGTATACAAATGTGTCATTAAAAAAATAAAATTAAAAAAAATAAAATAAAATGCCATTCCAGAGTGGAATGGGGTTTTTGATATCATTTTGACGGCTTGGGCAGAATATGCTTAACCTCCAGCTTCTAGTTGTGCTGTGAGAGAGATGAGAGGAGGTGCGTTAAAATAAAACCCCGCCCACTATTCAGTATTCAATTTCAGTTGGAAATGCATCACAATACTGAAGTAAAATCGGCAGCAACTTCTGGTTCATGTGGACTTTAACATAAATTGCACAAACCATCGTAATTCTAATGTAATGAAGCCTCGTTTACTGAAGTTTGATACACACTCCACACCACTGGTTCCAAACAAAAGATTCACAAAGTGCTTCGGAGCAGTAGCCTCTCACTTGGACTTTCAATATCACGTCCACCAGGAAACATGAGTGGGTGATTTTGACCAAATCAGCAGCACAGAGACAGAAACACTCGCTGTACAGCGTGAAAACCATATCTGACAGCATTCACACACACACACACTTGTGCTGTTTCTGTTCTTGAGTAGGTGGATGCGTTGTTTTTCTGAAGGTCTTTATGTGATGTGATGTGTTTGATCTACTCTACAGTCATCCATTATTCCACGAGATGAACTGTGTGTGTGTGTGTGTGTGTGTGTGTGTGTGTGTGTGTGTGTGTGTGTGTGTGTGTGTGTGTGTGTGTGTGTGTGTGAGAGAGAGAGAGAGATGTGGTGGATGCTGCACAGATGGCAACTTGGATCCAACTGGCGAGGTTTGCTGTGGTTGCCAGGTGAGCGGCGTCACGAGGGCAAAGGTCGTGGAACTGCACACATGAGTTTGGTCAAGGTGAGGAAACCCATCTGCCTGGTTTGGTTTCAGTAAACCTCACCCTGTTACCAGCAGGAAAGACACACACTTTCTCATTGTCAGATTCAGTTCTTCTCAAGTGCACTCACTCTCAGAAGGGTACAGTGTTGCAGGTTTGACGTGGTTCCTGTCTTCATGTAAAGGAACAGCGCCACTCAGTGGTCAGTCTGTGAAGTGACTCGGTTTGTTGCTCACTCTTATTTTTATTCGGTCTCCAAACACCACACAGTGTGTTTGTGATTTTCTTCTTCATTATTTGTCACGGAAATTAGATGCTGTAAATCCCAGATATCTCACATTTAGTAGGATTGTGCGCCATTCAGAATGGAACTGAAATTCCAGTTAAATTCCTGAAATTGAATGGAATTTAATAAACAAAATGCAGATTTGAATTTAGGGGAGTATTAAAACAAATTGAAAATCAAAGAAATTCTATAAAATCAACATTTCTTTTTATTATTATTGTTTTGTTTTTACTGGAAAAGCAAAATTGGTCAATCTTTAAATTTACAGACAAAGTTTTAAAAGTTTGTTTAATTTAAAAGGATAAAAAGCTTAAAAATTTGAACATTTGTAAACTAGATAGATAGATAGATAGATAGATAGATAGATAGATAGATAGATAGATAGATAGATAGATAGATAGATAGATAGATAGATAGATAGATAGATAGATAGATAGATTGATAGGGTTTCATCATTAAACCATCATCAGCCAAGCATCTCACGCTTCCTCTCACCTTTTCCTGGCAAGTAAGTAAATGGGTGTTTTTGTAAAAAACTGCACAACCAAAATGATCAAACAGACATTTTTCCAGTTATGTTTTTGTTCTTTCTTTATTTTAATAGAAGAGTTCATGGAAAATCTTTCTAAAAACTCTTATTAGGCTGTTTGATGTATCAGATAAAATTTGGTATGAATCATCAATGGACCCTCAATAGATATATGGATATTGGAAGATATGGCCTTTTTTTGTTGTATGTTTGTTTGTGTGTTTTTTTTTTTTTTTTTTTGAATGGTTTTTTGTTTAAAAGCCTGATATAAGGTCTTTGATTAACACAAACTCAAGATATATTCACATTTTATTCTACAACTTAAAATACATAAGTAAAAATATAAATAAATAAATTCAACTTTTACTTGTTTTGAAAAAGGCGCTAACAAGTGTCCAAATGGGACACCAGAGTTTGACGGGGATACTATTTCTGCCATATTAAGATGCATTCACAGGATTTATTCTTACAAATTCTTGCAATTGTGTTACATTTCTCAACTTCAGAACTTACTAACCTTTTTAATCGCTGAAAATTTCCCAAAAGACAGTTAATCTGTGAGTGCACTGTAAAAAAATAAATAAATAAAAAAATAAAAAAAAAACAATCATGGTAACATTTATTTTGTTCCATTATTTTTAAATAATAATAATAATAAATTTTTTTGAAGTTATACAAGATTCAGCAAGACAATATTAAAAAAAAAGAAAGTTGAAATGACTTGTACAGCCAGTTGTTAGACTTAAACATTTAAAGCAGAAACTGAATTTAAATATGCAAATTAGTGTCAAATCAGTACTCATGAACTCAAAATTTGAAATCAAAAGAAAAAAAATAAGCACAGAATAACAATTCTAGAAACACACTGTAAAGTCTTTGCTAGATTTATCTGAGGCAGAAAGTTCACAAGATTTTTTCTAGTTAACAAATTAAAATCGAAGGCAGTGTGTGTGGTGTGTTAATCACTAAAATTATTTTATTAAATTATAATAATTTATTTTGATAGTCTACATGTCTATTTTTGTGAGCCAAGGAGAAATACTTTAGAAAAAAGTAATAAAACCAAAACTGAAGAAAACAACTTTGTAGCCACTGGATTTTCCCAGTTTATATTTGATGGATATGTTAGTGCTAATGAACCTGCATGCAACATTTCAGCTCCCTCCATCAAACAGCTGAAGACAATGGTGTTGAAGCATCTGCTGAGTCATTATATTTATGCAGTTTTTCACTGTAAACCAAATTAAAAAAATAATTAAATAAAGTTTTATTTGGTTCATATAATGTGATAAAAAAAAAAAAAAGATCACATAGAGATTCCAGAGAATGGGATTTTCCTCCCAGTTTACAGGAGCTCGGGTCATGTTTGAACCGGTTCGGTTCTGAGACTCAGTTCAGTTGAATCATTTCCATTTCCCAGTCGATTTATTCCCAATTCCACCCTTCAGACGAGTGTTTGCTGAGGACAGCATGCTGACTAACCGTCAGAGATTAAACTGCAGGATTACTCTGGTGCCGCTTTATATTTGGGTGTGTGAGAAAGACATATTTCTCACTTTAACATTTACTCTTTTGACTCTTTAATGGTTGGTGCCTCAGCCCATAAATATCTCTAACAAATGAATACAAATGTGAAAAAAATAGCCTTGTTCTTTAGAAGCGATGTTACTAATGTCACTACATATATTCAGAAATGTGACAGTAATTCACTGATTCGAGTATCTGCACAGAAATATGCATGTACATATTTAGCTAAATATCATGTATATGTGTGTGTGTGTGTGTGTGTGTGTGTGTGTGTGTGTGTGTGTGTGTGTGTGTGTGTGTGTGTGTGTGTGTGTGTGTGTGTGTGTGATTTTAAAATTGTAATAAATAGTTATAAGTCTGTATAAAAGTATAAAAGTAAATCAAAATATATAATTCTAAATATGTATATATATATATATATATTATATATATATATATATATATATATATATATATATATATATATATATATATAATATATACAAATCTGAATATATACAAAGTAAATCAGAATATATATTTAAAAGTTTGAACATGTAAGTGTAAATTATAGACAGAATATATAGATGTGAGTCTGGAATATATAAAAGTCAATTGTGTATATATATATATATATATATATATATATATATATATATATATATATATATCATGAATTTATAGTAATAATTCTGAAAATATAATTGTAAATTAAAATATATATTTAGAAATCCTAAACATATAATTGCAAATCAGAATATATATTGTCAACAACATCATCTGTTTACAAATAGTGATTTTATTGAGATAATTGCAGCAGCATGTCATGGACAGCAATAATTACAATAATTAATATAGTACAATATCTGCATTGATACATCTACAGGATACATAAAAAGTAAGAACGTCTGTCTAAATTGACTAATAATAAAGATATATTTATGTTGAGATGTAGACTATATATTCAGATTTGCATTTATATACTCAGGATTTATAAATATACGTTATGATTTACAATTATAAAGTCAGAATAATAACTATATATTCACAATTTACATTTTTATATTCAAACTTACAACTACATTTTCAGATTTAATTCTATTCATTCAGACTTTTAACTATATATTCAGATTAACTTCTATACATATATTCATGGTTTGTATTTACATATTCAGTTTTAAATAGTTTTCATGTATATATTCACAATTATAAGTACATATTCACAATTTACATTTATATCTTCAGGCTTTAAACTATATATTCATATTTACTTCTATAAATTAATGATTTACATTTTTATATTATAATTTGTATCTATATATTCAGACTTATAACTATATATTTGCATTTACATTTATGTAGTCGGATTTCTAAATATATATTCTGATTTACTTCTATATATTCAGAATTATAACTATTTATTCTGATATACATTTATATTTTTATATTATATACAATTATTTCCTGTTTGGCGCTTCATATACTTTGTAATTATTATTTATAATGCTGTGTGTGTGTGTGTGTGTGTGTGTGTGTGTGTGTGTGTGTGTGTGTGTGTGTGTGTGTGTGTGTGTGTGTGTGTGTGTGTGTGTGTGTGTGTGTGTGTATAAGAAAATAATAGTAAACAGTTAATATATCATCCATTGAAATTAAATCAGAATAAAATTATATAATAAATCATATGATTTGTGCTCTTCGGCAAGAAAGTTTTAACAATATAGATGCAAATAAAGGTACAACCTCAAGATATATGATAGAAATTAAATAAAACATTGCAATTGTTTAATTTGAGAAAAGCATATATTATAGGATTATAATAAAATGTTACATGACGGCTACAAAAAAATAAAATAAATATAGTCTGATTTATAACAACATCATTCAGACATTTCTTTCACATAAGACATCTCATAAACAAGGACATACACTGTGAATTACTTTTAACAGGCATTTCATAACATCTTGTCTTGATTTCATTTCTCTGTGCAGGCATTGGAAGTAAACAAATGGCAATATGGAGGCATAGCAGGGCCATAAATACAAACAGCTATGCCAACATCTTGCCATATTTTCTCTCCCCATCTGAACATTTTCTCATCTCGTCTAGACCTGATGAACAGCTTCACATCCACACGATTTCACAATTACCTGATGCAAAACCTGTTTGGCTGGAACCCTGCAAACTTCATGAGTTTACACAATCTACCACTATATTTATTTAATAGTCATTTCCTATATTTAAATATGACTGAATCAACCATCAAAAACAATCAAAGCAACATCAGAATAAGTGCAAAACGCATCGGTTTGAGTCTGTTTTCACCCATATCACTGGTTGTTTTTTAGTTTAAAAGTGAATCATTATAACAACCGCCATTTTAATACTAACACGAATACTTAATTGCTAATATAATTTTCAGGTAATACTTTAATATTGAAGGGTCAGGCTACTATCATCATAATTCTCCATTTGATCAAGACAATTGTTTTGTATTAAAAGTTTCCTTAAAAATAATGTTTAAATATGAAAACGAGGCGCTGAATATGCTTTCATTTGCATATCTTTAACATAAATCTGAACATCGGATAAAGCCAAATAAACTTCTTGTTATATCTAATAGAGTTCGAGGTGTTTTACAGATGGGATTTTGGATATTTTTATCACTCCGTAAATCTGAAAATACTTTCAACACCCAGGAAGAAGAACAAATCTCCATGTTTTTAGGAAGAAAAAGAAGAAAAGACACGTTTTTAGGAATACAAAGCGATTGATATAAACAAACACCTCTGTAAAAACCTTGAGAATATAGACATGGATAAAACTTTTTCTGCCTCAGTTTTTGGAGGAAAAAAAAAATTACATAAATCATTTTTGGAACAAAAATCTTTCCAAGATATGTACTGTAGGCTAATTTAAATCTAAAGACTTTTAACTTGTAACATTCTTTCGACATGTTATAGGATCCAGATTGACCAGTGCATTAAAGAATGGTTTTGCCTGTAGTGTCATGTCAAACAATTAACTTGCAGCACAAACAGTAAGTCTGAAAAAGGTTTCTGGGAAAAGCACACTAATGAAGAGCAATAGAAATAAACTTGCCTGCTGCGTCCGCGTCCTTCTCCCTCTTTTCATTCCGATCGTGTCTCTTCTGTCCGTCCGAAGCTCCCGCGGGAATGAATCGAGCTGCTTCCTCTCACGGGCTTCATTTCTGGGTGAGGTGAGTCAGCAAACTCCGGCAGGGGGGGAAAGGATAGAGAAAAATAAAAAAAAAAAAAAAAAAAAAAAACACCGTGAGTAAGAAAAATAAGGAAGTATTGTTAAGGTGTTAAAGAATATCCGTGGCTGAGCGCGCGCGCGTCAGGTGTCGACGCAGGCCGGCATTCAGGTTCCTCTGGACCGAAGATGCGTTCAGATGCTCTTAAAAGCACATGTCTGTGTGAATCACGCGCGCTCTCGGACTAGACGGGGTCCCGTGCCTCTTGGGATGTGAGCTGGACTCTTGGAAGGGACTCTGCTGAGTCAGACTCGATTTTACAGATGAATCATTTAATGATTAGGCTCTCTCTCTCTCTCTCTCTCTCTCTCTCTCTCTCTCTCTCTCTCTCTCCTGCTGAAGCTGACCGATGCGTTGGCATTTACAGTCCACAGCTTTATTAACCAGTTCGTATGACATTATAACATCACAGTTGTTAATATTTGGACCTTAACTATCATTGAACAGTTTTTATTTCATTTAAAGTGTAAATTATAGATAAAGTTTGAAAAATACAGTTTGGTATGTATTGATAATTGTTAGTCAGTACTAGTTAATGCATAATATTAACTAATGGGAGCTTATTGTAAAATGTTACCAGTAGGGTAGCAAAGAGGTGGAACATTTTATGGAAACTTGAAAGTTTTCCAGAAATTTCCCGCCTCTTTGAAACTCTAGTTACCAATAATAATAGTAACAGATTAATGTAAATGAACTACCTTGTCTCCCCAGCAGCAGATGAGGCTTCTTTTCATGCTTATCTAACATCTCTCTAATGCTTTAAAGATCCCACTGGAACCCTGATCCTCAAAATTGCATGCAATTATAATAACAATAATAATCCTCAGACGGTTGGCCTAATTTCTCGCTGAGGTGAGTCACTTCCCGTGCCAAACCCCATCGCTGAATCCCACCTGGATCCTCCCACGTTTCAAACATGAAATACGTCCATCTGTGCGCAAACCGCCAAACCCAAAAACGCCCAACAGCAGCACGGCCCTCAACTTTCCATTACCTACAAAAACAACACACTCAGATGTGCACATTGTCTCGGTCTATACGCCTTAATTCCTCAAGCAGTAAATGTGTGTGTGTGTGTGTTATACTTACAGTAGTTGCACAAACATATTTCTCATAAAGGCACTTTCTGAAAATCTACTTTACACACAGAGAGAGAGAGAGAGAGAGAGAGAGATACAGTAGTTGCACAAACATATTTCTCATAAAGAGAGGGAGAGAGAGAGGGGGAGAGAGAGAGAGAGAGAGAGAGAGAGGAGAGAGAGAGAGACGAGAGGAGAGAGACGAGGGAGAGAGAGAGAGGGAGCGGAGAGAGAGAGAGAGAGAGACGTCTTGAGAGAGAGAGAGAGAGAGAGAGAGAGAGAGAGAGAGAGAGAGAGAGAACAGTTTATTGATCTTTTAGGCAACATCTGAATGAAGTTTGTGTTGAATATCATATTTGATCCATCAGGCTTTAATTCATTCACTTTTATTTGTGTAGCGCTTTATACAATACTGATTGAGTCAAAGCAGCTTAACAGTTTTAAACAGGAAAATAGTTTGTCGGCAATGCAAGAGGACAATAACAGAGTCACTTTTCCAGCTAAAGTCGATTTATTGATGAGTCAGTGATGTCATCATCCAGTTCAGCTTTCCTCCAATAGTGTCTGTGCAATCAGTCAAGGAGTCATAACTCTATCAGTGACAAAGAGAAAAACCTTGGGAGAAACCAGGCTCAGTCCAGTTCTTATGTGCAATCAGTCAAGGAGTCATAACTCTATCAGTGACAAAGAGAAAAACCTTGGGAGAAACCAGAGATTAAAGGTGAGTATATCTGATTCTTAGATAACTACGTTTTGAGAGAGAGAGAGCTCAGCTGCGACGTTTGAGAAGAACAATGCTTTTTAGTTTTCTTATGTATGTAGTTTTAGGCGATTTCCAAAATGATAGTCATTTGTCATATAATGCAAATGATTGAGGAATGAACAAATAATTATTCATCAAAAGCATCCCAGATGCAGTCAATAATAAAAGAGACTGTGGAGATTTTTTTTTTTTTTTTTTTTAAGTTATTACGTGTGAATAAAGACTATTTAGTCGTTTCAGCTTGGTTTTTGGCTAATAAATGACAATAAAATGTTTAGTTTTTGACAGATTCCTAAAATATTGTGTTTTCTCAGGTTGCCTAATAAACTTCTTAAGCACATAGATTAACACATTTATTAGACTGTACTTATAGACTAATTGGGCATCTGAAAAAATAAAAGAAGAAGAAGAAGAATTTGCTTTACTATTGTTTCTGCCTTTCTTGTAAAACAGTAAATTCAGAAATGAATAGATAACAAAATTAATTTGTATTTGATTTAATTTTGTTTTTGATTTTTTTGTAAAATAGTAATACTGGTGTGGATGGAACATTACAGAGAAAAAACAAAGACATACAAAAATAATTACAGAAATAATAATAATAATAATAAAAAAAACAGACATAAACACAAGTGATTTTGGATAATGGTAATCAATTACTGTTAGTTTAGGGCAGCTGTGGATAGTCTAATACATCTGTTAAGCACTGTGTGTGTGTGTGTGTGTGTGTGTGTGTGTGTGTGTGTGTGTGTGTGTGTGTGTGCGCGCGCGCCCGCGTTTTATAGCATAGCATCTATTAACATAATCGTAAATCAAATGTCAAATAAATATAATATAATTTTATCATATAATTGTACGTACAATAATCGCAGATCAAATAAATTTAATAATCACATGTAAAATGCTTATTTTTTTACTACCTCAGAAATGTCACCTCTAAAGGCTAATGGTTATGTAGTGATTTCAACTTTTTCATGTGATTTTCTCTCTCTCTCTCTCTCTCTCTCTCTCTAGATAGATAGATAGATAGATAGATAGATAGATAGATAGATAGATAGGCCTATGAAAAAATTTAGCATTATACATACATACATATATATATATATATATATATATATATATAATGGGTTTACAGATTTACCTTAATTTGCTTTTTTTTTTTTTTTTTTTTTTTTTTTTTTATACAATTTAAAATAGGCTATATATCTTTTATATCATATATATTAAGCTAGTCTGTGTTCTTATCACTGTGGGCAAAAGTTCACAGTATCCGTGTAGCTGAAAACTCAAAGGTCAAGCAGATATGACCCAGTTCACACTCTACAGCATATAACGGGGCATGTTGTCACACTATATGGGATGAATGGTCTCCATGGGAACTTGAGAGGAATAGCTTTTTTATGAATACAAGCTAAAACATTTTCCACAACGTAGTTCTAAAACAAATTGTAATTACATAACATGGCATAATAACATAAAATAAATGTCACAACTTTTCCATAGTTTTACTCAAGAGCTACATCAAAAAATGAGGATATTGGAAAATCATCCAGTTTGAAATATGCATTTAAAACCATCAATCATTTAAACAAAACCGTTAAGAGATACCAAAAGACACACACACACACACACACACACACACACACACACATATATATATATATACATATATATATATATATATATATATATATATATACACACAGTGCTTAACAAAGCTATTAGACCAGCACCACCCAATGTAAGGTTTGTGCCACAGCTGCCCTAAACTATAAGTTTTGGTGGTTTTGGTGATTATTGTTTTATTTTTTTTTTGTTTCTTTATTGGTTTATGTATATGTGTGTTTTTGTCACAGTATTATTTGTAATGCTAAAATATAATAATTGTTGTTATCCATGAATTTTTAAATTTACTGTTTGACTATTTTACTAATGACTAAAGAGCTTACACATACTGGTGGATTAAACATTACAGAAAAAAAAGACATACAAAAATAATTACAGAAATAATAATAATAATAATAAAACAGACATAACAAGTGATTTTGGTAATGGTAATCAATACTGTTAGTTTAGGGCAGCTGTGGATAGTCTAATACATCTGTTAAGCACTGTGTGTGTGTGTGTGTGTGTGTGTGTGTGTGTGTGTGTGCGCGCGCGCGCGCGCGCGCCCGCGTTTTATATCATAGCATCTATTAACATAATCGTAAATCAAATGTCAAATAAATATAATATAATTTTATCATAGAATTTTACGTACAATAATCGCAGATCAAATAAATTTAATAATCACATGTAAAATGCTTATTTTTTTACTACCTCAGAAATGTCACCTCTAAAGGCTAATGGTTACTAGTGATTTCAACTTTTTCAAGTGATTTTCTATATATATATATAATGGGTTTACAGATTTACCTTAATTTGCTTTTTTTTTCTTTCTTTTTTTTCTATTTTTATACAATTTAAAATAGGCTATATATATTTTATATCATATATATTAAGCTCGCCTTTAATTTGGACGCTAAGTATCCCAAGTCTCTATTAATCACGCACGTGCTCACCTCGTGTGGATCCGCAGCGGCGTCCGTCAGTTCAGGTGCGTGCAGAAGTTTCGCTACAGACACGAGATTTCCTCAAGCTTCTGACCGCAGCGCATTCAACAGAGCCTTATAAGCACCTTCAGAGGGATTCCCTGGAATCTGACTGAGTCTTTCTCAGTATCCGACGGAATTCCCCATGGGGATACGAAGGAAAACCGGGCGGAAAAGAGCCGACGTTCAAGACTGTTATCTCAGATTAGTTCTTTGTTATTCAGAGTGAAATTTACCGTTAATTCTCGGGAAAGGACCCCTGAAACTACAACTGAAAACTGTCAAGATTCAGCAGTGAATGAATGAATGGAGGAATGATGAACAAGAAAGTGAAAGTCATTATTACTCAAGTGCATGATCATATACTCAACACTAGATGGCGAAAAAATCAAATGCACGAGGGTCTGAAGTGTGGCTTAATATACCTCATCTAAAATGATTTAAACATTTCTTAATCATTGCATGCATAGCAGTTGTATGGCCTCTCTGGGTTTTTATGCAGTTTATTTATTAATAAGCTGTATGATTGTTTATTTATTTTTACTAAGTAAAATAGGCCTACTAAGAAACTTTCCTTGATATACATTTTTTTATAGATGTGAACAAATGTATAAATTTATTATTATTTATTATTATGTTATTTGTCAAAAATATTGTTTCTTAAGAATTTGGTAATGCACACACACACACACACACTATATATATATATATATATATATATATATATATATATATATATATATATATATATATATATATATATATATATATATATATATATATAGTGGATTAAATTAAAGTTATATTAATTATAAATAGTTTGATCAAAAATAAAAACGTTATTAATAAAAGACTTCAACATATATTTTACCGCTGTCGGACGTAGTTCATGGGAAACTGCACTCATACAGTACGTCACTCGCCCTCGCCAGTCAGGTCATATGCATACACACAAAAACAGCAGCTCTGCTTATTAACATTAAACCTCCACCCCAAAATGAAAATTTTGTCATTAATCACTTACCCCATGTCGTTCCAAACCCGTAAAAGCTTTGTTCATCTTTGGAACACAATTTAAGATATTTGGATGAAAACCTGGAAGACTGTGACTGTCCCATAGAATGACAAAGTAAGTAACACTGTCAAGGTCCAGAAAAGTATGAAAGACATCATCAGAATAGTTCATCTGCCATCAGTGGTTCAATCCTTGTGCACGGCTGATACAGAAGAACATATGCAGCATACGGTGATATGGAGAGACACAGAGGAGACTGCTGACAAAGGAATTATTGAATAAAGTCATTATTTTTGTTTTGTTGGGTTAAATTGTGTATTTTTGTTGTTTCTTTATGTTGCGGTTGAACCACTGATGGCAGATGGACTATTCTGACGATGTCTTTCATACTTTTCTGGACCTTGACAGTGTTACTTACTTTGTCATTCTATGGGACAGTCACAGTCTTCCAGGTTTTCATCCAAATATCTTAAATTGTGTTCCGGAGATGAACAAAGCTTTTATGGGTTTGGAACGACATGGGGGTAAGTGATCAATTCATTTTATCCCTTCACAGTATCCCTTTGAGCTGATTTTTTATCACCATGTATGAGAAAAACGAAGCATGGATCAGAAAAGCAGAGACTTTTTTATATATACTTTAACCACTAGAGGACCAAACAATACATTAACTGTCAAACCTGTCACCTGTGCAGTGCAGTTTATTAACAATGTCATTGATCGGATTGTTGGGGGGGCTTCACAGTTGAAGAACATGCAATATTCTTCCACTTTTTACTAAGATTTTATTAATTTGAAAGAAAGAAAGTTGTTTAGGGGTAAATCCTATATATATATATATATATATATATATATATATATATATATATATATATATATATATATATATATATATATATAATTGTATTTTATTTTAATTATTAAGTATTTTTAGTATAGCTAGTCGCTATATTTCTTGTTAACATAAGTATTAAATGTAAAGAATAATTTTACTCTTATTTAGCTCACACATTATACATGTTTTTAATGTGTAATGTTTTGTTTTTGTTTTGCCCATGGAGTGTTTTGTGAATTTTAATGTATAAAGTCCTATTTGTTGTCATATTTGGTTGTTCCTCTTCTTGTTCTGATTGTGTTCATTTGATCCAGGTGTTCCTCATTGATTCCATCGTTTAGTTCCTCGTTTGTTGTGTATTTAAAGAGTGTTCTGTGTAGTTTCCAGTCGTCCGGTGTCTTACGTCATTCTGTGTCGAGTCCGCCGGCCGCTCCATTGTCAAGCCCACAGGCCAGCTTACTCCCAAGCCCTCAGCTTACAGCAGCTGTTTCCCTCAACTCAAACCAAAAGAGGAGTATGAGGAGAAAAAGACTGTTGGCTCCAGCCCCTAAGTCTGCTCCAGAGAGGTCTCCTGTTCTTACGTCCAGCCCAAGGAGGGCTCCGGTCGCCAAGTCAAGCCCAGAGAAAGACTCTTTTCCCACATTAAGCCCAGATTTGGATCATGTTCCCAAGTTAAGCCCAGAGAAGGCTCCTTTTCCCAAGTTTAGCCCAGGGAGTCCAGGGGGGCCATGGCGCTGTTCCTACATCTGGCCCATGGAGGGCCTTAGAACCTGAAATTTCCCCAATGGAATTTTTATTTATTTATTTTTGGGGGGGGGGGGGGCTGTAGGGCTCCGGTCATAGAAGCCGGGCCGAGTGCAGAGGCCAGAGCCACGGAGGCCACTCTGCCATGGCCCCCTGAGTCCACTGCTCCTCCATGGCCCCCTGGACTGCCTGCTCCGCCATGGCCCCCTGAGTTCCCTGCTCTACCATGGCCCCCTGCTCTGCCTGCTCTGCCATGGCCACCTGAAGTGCCCACTCCACCATAGCCCCCAGGTTTACTTGCTCCACCATGACCCCCTGAGTTCCCCCTGAACTGCCCACTCCGACATGACCCCCGGACTGCTTGTTCCACCAAGGCCCCCTGAGTTTCCTGTTCCGCCATGGCCCCCTGAACTGCCCACTCCGACATGACCACCTGGACTGCTTGCTCCAACACAGCCCCCTGATTCCCTGCTCCTCCATGGCCCCCTGGACTGCCCGCTCCGGTATGGCCCCCTGAGTTCCCTGCTTCGCCATGGCCTCCTGAACTGCCCGTTCCGCCATGGCCCCCTGAGTTCCCTGCTTCTCCATGGCCCCCTGGACTGCCTGCTCTGCCATGACCCCCTGAGTTCCCTGCTCTGCCATGGCCCCCTGAGATGCCTGCTCCGCCATGACCCCCTGAGTTCTCTGCTCCACCATGGCCCCTGAACTGCCCGCTCCGACATGGCCCCCTGGACTGCTTGCTCCGACATGGCCCCCTGATTTCCCTGCTCCTCCATGGCCCCTGAACTGCGTGCTCCGACATGGCCCCTTGGACTGCTTGCTCTGCCATGGCCCCCTGAACTGCTTCCTCTGCCATGGCCCCCTGAGTTCACTGCTTCTCCATGGCCCCCTGAACTGCCCACTCCGACATGGCCCCCTGGACTGCTTTCTTCACCATGTCCCCTAGTCTGCCTGATCCGCCATGGGTCCCAGAACAGGTACCACTCTGGAGGCCATCCGTCCTGCATAAGCCTGTCCCTAGAGGCCTCCAGAGCACCCGCGCCCCCTCCACGGTGGAATTGTTATGGCGCGGGACTCGTCTTCTGGGATGGGGAGTAATGTCACGCCCATGGACTGTTTTGTGTTTGGTTTTCTCCCCGACATGCTCCATGTCCTAGTTTTCCCCCTTGCCTCTCTGTGCCCATATTTGTTTGTTCCTGTTATTGTTTTGACTGTGTTCATTTGATCCAGGTGTTCCTTATTGATTGCCTCATTTAGTTCCTCGTTTATTGTGTCTTACATCATTCTGTGTCTCCCGCGTTCCCCATTTCAGTTTGTACTCCCTTTTCTTGGTTTATTAAAGTCTGTTTGTTCAAGCTAATACCCATATCTCCTCACGTATGAGGTCAGCTTTGCGCATGCGCCACTCAGAAATGACGCACAGGGAAACGCAGAGGAGAGATCAAAACAAAACAATGGTCATGAATTAGTGAAAGTGATGTGACATACAGCCAAGTATAGTGACCCATACTCAGAATTCGTGCTCTGCATTAAACCCATCCAAAGTGCACACACACAGCAGTGAACACACACACACACACACACACACACACACACACACCCGGAACAGTGGGCAGCCATTTATGCTGCGGTACCCGGGGAGCAGTTGGGGGTTCAGTGCCTTGCTCAAGGGCACCTCAGTCGTGGTTTTGCCGGCCCGAGACTCGAACCCACAACCTTAGGGTTAGGAGTCAAACTCTCTAACCATTAGGCCATGACTTCCCCAATACAAGTTATAATTAGAAGTACAAAACAAGGATTTTTAAAGAGGAATGCCGGAAGATTTCGATAAAAGCCAAGAGGAGACTGGTTTTCCTTTGCTAAAGTAAGGAAACTTTGCTTCTTTTGATCCTGTAAACAAACGTTGGTTTTCATGAGACTCACCGGCGCATGCACAGTGCTGACCTCCATACATCATGCTCCCGGAACTGCTTCAGTGTACAACTGTTGGCGCAAGCTAGATTAAAGTGATTATTACGTTTTGAATATGGATATTTTTATTACAAAAATGCATCAATTCACTAAAGAAGGCTTTTGTTCACTCCCCGGAGCCATGTGAGACACTTATTTTAGGGAAGGGCGGTTTTTATTTCAGGTCTTTTGGACTGAAGGAATGCAACACCCGCTGAGTGAAATGATGGAGCTTGAAAGATCAAAGTCAATTTTTAATATAACTCCGACTAGATTCGTCTGAAAGAAGACAGTCATATACATTTGGGATGTCTCGGGGGAGAGTAAAACTTAGCCTAATTTTCATTTTGATGAATTTTTCTTTTGATGGGATCAGTATAATCTCTCTCCATACACCATAATGACAAAGCAAAAAACAGGTTTGTAACAACTTTGCAAATTTATTAGAAATAAAAAACTGAAATGGTGCATTGCATAAGTATGCATACCCTTTTCTGGGACACTTGAAATCTCGCTCTGGAGCATTCATATTGCTTGTAGATGTTACTACACTTCAAGTGGAGTTAACCGGTCACCGTGATTTTGCCAAGTAAGACATGTTCCTGGATCAACATCTTTTGTTGATCCTGGATTAACATTACTGTCCAAAAATATAGACCTAACCCAATCCCTACCCCTAAACCTAACCCTACCCATAATTTATTCCTAAAATCAGAGGGAAATGATTATGGTTAATAAGAAGGGTGTAGAAGCATGTAACCCTGTCTGTGAGCCTAAAACTGACATTTCTTGAAAACTTATCCCTCATTTCTGATTGGTTGATTGGAATGTTTTTCCAGGATCAACAAGGATGCTGATCCAGGAACATGCTGCACTTGGTGTAATCACGTTCACCGGAGTTAACCTGTGTAAATTAATTTGAATGGGTATGATTTGGAAAGGCACACACCTCTCAATAAAAGGTCTTACAGCTGAAAATCAGAGAGAAAACCAAGCCCTGAGGTCAAAGAACTGCATGTATAGCTCAGAGACAGGATTGCATCAAGTCACACATCTGCAGAAGAGTTCAGAAAATAATAATAATAATAATAATTCTGCTGCATTGAAGATTCAGAGAAGCATTTAGCCTCTATTATCCATTATGGAATAAGTTTGGAAACACTAGGATTCTTCCTAGAGCTGGCCTCCTTGCCAAACTGAGGAATTGATGTAATTGATGAGTAATTCTGCTCTTACTACTCTAAATATTTTGTTGTTGTTAACTATAAAACTAATCATTATTGTTGTTGTTATTATTATAACGCAGAATACCATGGCTCTTATTTTCATATTCTCCTCTATGCACACTTTTATGGAGGCGAGGAATTTGCTCTGCTGAGAGTTTCTATGAATAATTAACTGCGTTCCTGATCTGACGCGCCTCGAACTCCATCCACTTCTTGGAGTCTCTCTCTCTCCCCAACAACCCCCTCCACCCACCTCTTTCTCTCTCCCTCTCTCTCTCTCAACCCCACCCCCCTCTCTCTCTCCCATGCGCGCAACATCACAGGTGGGTGGATTCCGTTGTCACTGACAACCATCCAGAAATCAAAGCATGAGGATCGGGATTTCATCACAGGCTCGCGCTGGGCTGGGTCTGTCCGCTGCGCCAGGTGTGATCACTCCCGCGGTGCGCCTCCACGCATCCATCGCCCCGGGATATAATGGAGGAATCCCACAGATGACACTTGCTTTTGGGACGGACTTCATTTGCTTTGAGTCCTGGTGAAACTCGTCCAAGGATCTGGCACGCAGAGGGAGCAGAGCTCATACAAAAATGCCTGTGTTTTCTCCAGTTCTGACTCGTCGAGAGTTTCTTCTTCTTCTCACCCTGATAAGTCTTGGTTTATTGCCCCGTTTGCAGTGTGCTGGATCGGTGAGTGTCCCATATGAGGTTTGCTGAATGCTAGTAATTTGGCGTACAACTTGGCATACTCTCTCTCTCTCTCTCTCTCTCTCTCTCTCTCTCAGCGCAAGCAGCCATCTGGTATTGATATATTAGTTTCTGGACAGTCCAACACTGTAACCCAGAAAGGTATGAGGAATTTTAGACTTGCACTCTATTTATTTACTAGCTGCTTGTTTTCTTGAAAAAAAAAAAAAAAAAAACTAATCTTTTTGCATTCTATCTATTTTATTTTTATTTACTATACAATTAACAAAAGCAAAAAAGGCCTCTAACACTTGTTTGCTCTATTCTTTTCTGTTTTCTTTTTATTTATTATATGATTTAAAAAAATAAAAAAACTTCCTGCGTGCACTGCATTAAGCTACCTGAGACTTATTATAGCACTTGCACATCATTGCTCTTTTGTTGATTTTGATTGCTTCCATTGTCCTCATTTGTAAGTGGCTTTGGATAAAAGCGTCTGCTAAATGTAAATGTAATGTACATGTATGAACTGTTTTCCAGTTGCTCTCAGAGTTTCTGTTTCTAATAGCTCTTGGTTTACTGGATGTGTGTGTGTGTGTGTGTGTGTGTGTGTGTGTGTGTGTGTGTGTGTGTGTGTGTGTGTGTGTGTGTGTGTGTGTGTGTGTGTGTGTGTGTGTTGTAGTTCTCACAACAGATGGCAAAGAGTGCAAGTTTCCTTTTCGTTTTGGTGGAGTGATTTATCACCAGTGTATCTCTATGAACTCCCACAAAGCCTGGTATGTGCTAACACACATCTACAGTATGTATGCGTTATTTTTGTATGTTACATACAGCAATAAAGCAGAGAAATAACCCTTAAACCGCTGACCATCAAACCCAGTCTCAGGTCTTAATGTCAAAGTGATCTCAAGGCCCAAAACTGCAGCTCATACCTACGACTAAATCACTACCAGACTCACAAAGAATCTGCATGTTTGTTTACAGTTACCAATAATAGTGTACTCCTCTCAGATCCATGTTTATCTGTTTAACCAACCAACAAATCAGCCGAGGAAATGCAATCAGATCATAACTGAGCTCAGTCGTAGGTCCGACAGAGCAAAACCGGATTTTGAGGATCTGTTTGGGATGGGTTAGAATCTGGGTTTGGGTAAGCAAAAGATCTGGTTTGAGATGGTTAACCCACATTAACCAGTTCAAGCCAGCTCTTTAGTCAGACAAACTTTTCTGATTCTGACCAGCCCCAAATCCTTTGTAAGCCAAAACCAGGGTTATTATAGTAAACTAAAAACCATAGAAAACACTGTTTTTGTTTGAAATAAAACAAACAAAACTGGAATAATATATATATATATATATATATATATATATATATATATATATATATATATATATATATATATATATATATATATATATACACGGTATATATGATTTTGTCCCCAATCAGCTGTCAATATCATAAAAAAGTGTCAACAAATCAAGCCTATATTGTAATATGTTGCCCAGTTTAGAGCACTGCTAATCATACAGTTTCTTTAATCTGTATGTTATTACTGGGTCTTTGTGATCCATTCCAATATTTATTTTTTCATTTTTCATTTTAGTGAATGTTTTAGTTATGTTGTAATGTGTATTTGTCATTTACTTTTTATTTCAGTTTTAGTTTGACTTATGTAAGCTAAATGAAAATGAGAAGTCTTGCCTTTGGAACTAGCTGAAATTGAATAACTTTACATTTATATATATATATATATATATATATATATATATATATATATATATATATATATATATATATACTGTACATTACCGTACTGAAACGCTTAATAGCATATTTCAACCTGGAATCAACCTTAAATATCCCGAACCTACTAAAAAGTTATGAACAACACATTCTAGATTAAAACAAGTCTGAATCAGGTATATTACCTTACATTTATTACAATAAAATAAAATAAACCTTAACTGAAAGAAATGGCAAACTTTACTTCACCGTGTTGCATAAACTAAAACTAAAATAAGCTAAAAATAAATACATACATAAATACATAAAAAATAAAAAATCCAATAAAAATGAATCCAAATTAATACTAGTCAAAACTGTAATGGTATTTTAATGATACTAAAATAGCACTGGATTACATGATCTAATTCGTTTTAATTTTCAAGATTGACCACCAATCTTAAACCAGTTTCTTAACCAGCCCATAGCCAAGCCTTTACTAATCCAAACCCACATCCCTGTAACATCAACCCAAACTCAGAATCTGATGTAACCCTAATCAGAGAGCTTGAGTAACCTTTACCCAACCCAAACTTAACCCAGCGAGTGGAGCAGATGACTACACATTTACCGATGTCATAAACACGTGACGAGAGATGAAAGAAGCAGCGCGTTATTAATGTCACATCACTGCAGCTCAACAAGTGTGTGCAGATATCCGTATGAAGCAACTCTTCTCTCAGGATTCACTCCAGAAATCTACAGGAGGGTTGACTTGTTGTTGAGACATGGTGGTTCTCTTGGATTTGCTTCCAATAACTGAACAAATCTGTCAGTTTACTGTGGTTTTCTCCCAAACCCTCATGCTAGGATATTTTGAAGAACCATTGCACAGCTGTTTTCCATTTATCACCTGACAAGTTCCCAATATATATATATATATATATATATATATATATATATATATAATACAGCGTTGGGGAAAGTTACTTTTAAAAGTAATGCATTACAATATTGCGTTACTCCATAAATGCAGTGGGTTCATATTGGTGTCTGTGACCCTTGTTTTAGTCTGTTTGATCTCTACTCAGGCCTGGAGTGTTTCAGATGTGTGTCAGGCTCATTGTGTTTTGGGTTGGTCTTGTGTTATAGGTGCTCTCTCACACACAACTTTGACCGTGACCAGAAGTGGGGATTCTGCAGTTCACAAGCACGACTCTTTAATGGTGAGAAATCATCTTTTTTTCCCATTAAAAAGATTAAGTCAGCCATCTTTCTGCTACATCCGTCTGTAAAGATAGAGCTTGCATTAGATATCTCATCACTAGTATTTGCTCCCATTTATTACCAGGCAGCGGAACCAAACAGTAATTAGCACCAATTCGATTCAAAATGTGTGATGTTTAATAAAATGAAGCACAGTAAAATCTAGTTAAAAACATTGGATTAATTATGTTTGATGTTTGTTATGTTGAAGCACAGTAAAATCTAGTTAAAAACACATAGAGCACGGCTAACAAATATCTTAGGAGTGGGGGATATACCAGTAGACACAATTAACCGGTAGAAAATTGTCAATCGGGAGAGATTTTGATCGCAGTTACACGCTCACGTGACGTTGCTATGCTACGTGGTCAGGAAACACTTAGCGTTTGCACACATTTTTAAGCATTGCATTTAAAAAAAAAAGTGATTTTTAAGCCGTTGAAATGCAATCAGCAGTGAAAGAGAAACTCATTTCGCTATATGTGCACACTGAGAATGTTTCTGAGCACTGTCAGAGGGGAAACACATAGAGCACGGGAGAATTGAACAAAATTATTTTTGCTGTTTTATAGGCCTTTAACAGTTAAATACACACACATGCACGTATCAAAATGCCTGTCTTTGCAAGTATCCTCATAACATACTAATTTAGGTCTCAAGTGAAAGCAAACAGCCGAGAAAGAAAATTCATGTATGACAGTATATTGGATCTTGGCAGCTCTTAAAGTGACAGCAGTCTAATATTCCTGCTGTCTGTCATTCAAGTTAATCAAACAACAGAAGGGAGAAAATCTCTCACTGCTCTTGACTAAATCACTTTTGCAACTTTAATAAGATGAAATATATATTTAGTTTACACCGTGAGGAATATGTAGTTTTTCTATACATTTGATCACTTTATTAAATGTATGTAGTATTTCGTATTCCTGTAGTTCTTGTGTCCTCTTGCTTGTAATTAGCTTCTTATTCTTAAATCGCTGACTGTTTACTTTTAATCAGTGAGCTTTTTTTTTTATTTAGGCTAGTATAAGTTTTTTTTATTTTGTGACATTGAAACTGGTGAAAAGAATGATGAAATGTTATATCATAAAGACCTTATTTAAAGCAAAAATAACTATTGTGATTTATTTTTATAAAGTTTTATTAATTTTAGTACTTTAACTTAAACTCATTTCAGTTGAGGCTTAAATAATTTAAAACATAAATCTATGTAAATGTAAAAAAATTTGACCATTTTACTTAACAAAAACCACACTCCATGGAACTGAATTAAACATAACTTTTAAACATAACTAAACTTAAACATGTTTAAATTTAGTGGATTCATGGCAGAAAATGTGGGTTTACCAGGATGTTTGACTTTCAGTGGGAGCTGTTTATGTTCATACATAAATGACAGGCTTTGTTTGTGAGATGCACTCCACCAGACCTCCATGTTTACAACAGCAGATGCACAGAGTTTGTGCTCTGGTTCAAACACACAATGTGTGTATACGCTCACAAACAGGAGCGTCATGCACTGGTTGTTTAAAAGATCACAAGTGGCTTATTTGGTTTCCTATACAAGACTTTAGATATATATTTTTAACTTGATTATCAAATTACTTCAATACACAATGTGCTCTGTGAGTTTGAATGGGCAGAAAAGCTTCTGTACTGTATTTAACTGCACTTCTGTAATTGTGGTTGAGAGTGATGGAGACTGCATTTGTTTATGATTGGAAAACAGATACAGTCTATGGCTCAGTGACTCATTTGGCGTTTGTGAAGTGAGTGAACAGTGAAAGCTGCACAGTGAATCAGCTCTCCAGTAATGATGATAAGCAAGTTTTGCTGTATTTATCTCCTCCTCTGCTCAGGGTTTCTTCCTCCGCGTCGCGGCCCGAGTCTCTGTCAGCAGAATCCGTGTTTAAATGGCGGCATTTGTGCGACAGCCGCTTATCTGAACTCTTTTGATTGTGTTTGTCCTGATGGATTCACGGGAGCTCTGTGTGAAAAGAGTGAGTCAAACACACACAAAGAGGAAATATTTATATAATGCATTGATAAATACAGTGTGATTATGACTTTTTGGTGTGCACTTGTAGTGTACTTCAAATCTTAAAATTGTAGTTTTAAAAATATGTACTTGCAGCTAATATAATATGAAGAAATAAAAGACCACTTAAGTGACTTAAAGAGATAAACTTTCATGACTGTTTCTAAACATACTGTAATTAAGTACACTTTTAAAAATTTACCTTTGTTATAATGTCATATTAAAAGTTTCTTTAAAGTACATTTTAAATCATTGTTTTAATAACCCTTTATCATGTTTTAAAGAATTGCACTTATTTTGATGTGTTGACTAACATACTAAACCACATACAGTATAAAGTACCTAATTATCATTTTAACTGTAGTGTGTTAGTCAATTTTACATTTAAAGTTAATGTATTTTAAATGTTCTAAATTACTTCATAACTTCATTACACATTGCAAAAAAACATTTAAATTCCCCTTCAGGAACTCGAGCTGCATCGAGAAAACGCTTTGGGAATGCCCCTGCGTGACCGCATTCTGAAGTATGTGTAAAACAGCCTAATGGAGCAGTGGGATGTCATGAGCGGGTTTACATGAGCGACCAGGAAGCATAAATGCGCATCCGGCAGACGCGCAAGTTAGCTTCTGCTCTTCAGTAGCACTCTGTGTATGTGTCATTCCTACTGTTGTCAGTCAGTCACAAGCATTCATTCATGCCTAAATCAGTGAAGAAATCATTGCCGAGCGAACGACATTACAGACGTTGTGTTCCTCCCTGCCACCCTCGGTGCTTCAGGGCTCAGTGAGCTCCAATGAGCGAAATTCCCAGCTGCTGCCCGGCGACGGTACAGCACGGGAGAGCTCATCCCCTCGAGTGAGTGTGCTACAGCAGTCGGGTCGGTTGTTCCCTGCTTGTCATCTGCTTCAGGGCACGGAACTGGCTCCTCTAATAACACCAGAGGCCAGCCTCGAGAAGCTGGTTCCCTTAGTAGATTTTTTTAACAGCGTGGAAACTTCTACCAAATGTCTCAAAATGGGTCCTGCAGATTGTAGAGGAAGGTTACAGAATCCAGTTCGGTTCTCGTCTGCCTCATTTCAATGGGGTCATTCCCACACTAGTGGGCCCCGAGCAGGCTCCGATAATGGAACAAGAAGTAGATACTCTCTTGAGGAAGGGGGCCATAGAACATGTTCTGCCTCTCTCTCTCTCAAGGGCATTGGGGGTTTTACAGCTGTTACTTCATCGTTCCGGAGAAGGATGGAGGGTTGCGTCCGATCTTAGATCTCCATCTTCTGAACCACACTATCAAATGGCTTCGGTTTAAGATGCTCATTATCAGGCAGATAGTATCTCAAATCCAGTCCGAGGACTGGTTTGTTACGATAGATCTCAAAGACACTTATTTCCATGTTTTTTTCATTCTTCCTCAACACTGGAAGCTCCTGAGGTTTGCTTTCGGGGGTGAAGCATACCATTATCGAATTCTTCCCTTTGGCCTATCACTCTCACCCCAGACTTTCACAAAGTGTGTGGATGCTGCTCTGGCTCCTCTGCGACTCCAGGGCATCCACATACTCAATTATATCAACGATTGGTTAATACTAGCTCAATCGGAGCAGATGGCGGCTCAGCATTGAGATGTCATCCTTGCCCATATGAGAGAGCTGGGGTTAAGACTAAACATCAAGAAAAATGTGCTTTCTCCACTACAGAGAACCACTTATTTAGGCGTGGTGTGGGATTCAACCACGATGCAGGTACGTTTGTGTCCTGCTCGCATCGAATCAATCCTCGCGACAGTCAAGAGAGTAAGAGAAGGTGGGTGAATGATTGTCTCCTGGTTTTATAGGGTGTTTTGTCTTGTGGGTGAAGAGTGTAATGTGATACCTTTTGGCCTGCTGTACATGAGACCCTTGTAGTGGTGGCTCAGAACCAAGGGATTTTCCTTGAGGGGGAATCCGCTTTGCATGATCAAGGTCACGCAGCGATGCTTACGTGCCTTAGACATGTGGAAGAAAATTTTGTTCCTTGCTCAAGGCCCGATGTTAGGAGATCCTTGTCATTGTGTAACGCTAATGACAGATGCCTCTCTCACGGGTTGGGGGTTGGTCATGAGTGGCCACTCTGCCCAGGGTCTGTGGGAAGGCCATCATCTCACGTGGCACATAAACTGCCTGGAGATGCTGGCCATGTTTCAAGCTCTGACACACTTCCTTCCAGACCTAAGGGGACATCATGTGCTTGTCCGCACAGACAACACATCGGTGGTCTCCTACATCAATCGGCAGGGGGGGTCTGTGTTCATGCCCCTTGTACAAGCTGGCGCGCCAGATCCTTCTGTGGGCTCAGGGGAAGCTCCTCTCACTAAGAGCGGTGTATATTCCTGGGTATCTCAATCAGAGGGCAGACATCCTGTCGAGGCAGGGGCTGAGGCCCAGGGGATGGAGACTCCACCCAGAGGTGGTGGAGCTCCTTTGGAAGGAGTTTGGCCAGGCGGAAGTGGATCTATTTGTGTCGCAGGAAACGATAGACTGTCCACTCTGGTTCTCCCTCACGCATCCAGCTCCACTTTTCATTCTGCTCCCAGGAGTTCTGGAGAGAGTACGCCCAGACAGGGTCCGTCTGCTGCTAGTAGCCCCGTTTTGGCCAGCCCGAGTATGGTTCTCGGATCTGGTGTCCCTCCTCGACGACTCTCCACTGGAGATTCCGATCAGGGGGGACCTCCTCTCTCAGGCGGGGGGCACCATTCTTCACCCCCGCCCGGAGTTGTGGAAGCTGTGGGCATGGCCCCTGAGGGGGCACAGCTCCTAGCATCTGGTCTCTCAATTGAGGTTGTCGGGACCATTCTCCAATCCAGAGCTCCATCTACGAGGAAACTGTACGCCTTGAAGTGGAAACTGTTTACTTCTTGGTGCGGACAGCGACTGCAAGACGCAGTCAACTACCCAGTTGATACAGTTCTGGAGATTTGCAGGAATGATTCTCTGCAGGGTTATCTCCCTCCACTTTAAAGGTATACGTGGCGGCCTTAGCCGCTTACCACGCCCTTCTGGGTGGTCAATCATTGGGAAGACACCCACTTGTCACGCGTTTCCTCCGTTGCTCCCTGAGGCTGAGGCCAGTACAGTGCATTAAGGTGTCCTCATGGCACCTGGCTGTGGTTCTGGAGGGCTTGTGCATTGTCCCCTTTGAACCCATAGAAGAAGTTCCAGTCAAGTTTCTCATGCTCAAGACTGTTTTTCTCCTCACTATTTCCTCACTTAAAAGGATCGGGATCTCCAGGCACTTTCTATTTTGTGCCTGGAATTTGCTCCAGGCATGGTTAGGGCATTTCTTTACCCAAGGGTCGGGTATGTCCCTAAGGTGCCCACTTCTTCACCAGGGCCCATAGTACTTCAGGCATTCTGTACTCCTCCGTTCCAGGAAGTAGGCCAAGAAAGGCTTAATCTGCTTTGTCCAGTTTGAGCACTGGACGCTTACGCAGACAGAGCTGCCCCGTGGTGTAAGGCAGATCAGCTGTTTGTTTGTTTTGGTCCACCAAAGAAACGATCTCCCGCGACCAAGCAGACTATGAGTAGGTGGGTGGTCGAGGCCATCTCACTAGCCTACGAGTGCTCTGGCCTCCCGTCCCCTATAGGGGTCAGAGCGCACTCAACCAGGAGTATGGCCGCCTCCAAGGCTTTCAACTTGGGTGTAGCCTTGCAGGACATTTGTGCTGTGGCGGCCTGGTCCTCTCCGCACACCTTTGTCCGCTTCTATAACCTAGACCTGGCATCTACCCCAGGGTCCCAAGTTCTCTCTTCGTGATGTGCTCAAGAAATACACACACAGGCAGGGACTTGCTCGTATGGCGCAGTGGGTATTCTTGTTCCCAAAGTGTTTTCTCGACGCAGCTCGAGTTCCTGAAGGGGAACTTCTCCAGGTTACGTATGTAACCATGGTTTCCAGAGGGAACGAGACGCTGCGTCTCTTTGCCATACTCCCTGCATCCCTGCAGGCGCTACTTCATCGAAGCTAACTTGCGCATCTACCAGATGCGCTTTTATACTTCCTGGTTGCTCATGTCATCCCGCTCATGACCCGCTGCTCCTCGTTGCTCCATTGGGCTGTTTTACACGTACTTCAGAACGCAGTCACGCAGGGGCGTTCCCAAAGCGTTTTCTCGATGCAGCGTCTCTTTCCCTTGAGGAAGCATAGTTACATACGTAACCTGGAGATGTTCTATTGAATCTTGTATTCAAGTATATTTTAGTTGATCATAAATGCTTGTCAGTACATTCAGTGATACTTTAACCATATTTCAAAGACAATACAAGCAATTACATAATTACTTATAAAGATGCGCTTAAGTCCTACTTAAGTGGGTCAAAAACACATAGTTCAACTAACTGCATTTAATATCAATTTAAAGTAATACATTTTCATTTAATTGCAATTAACATGCAATTAAGTCTATCTATCTATCTATCTATCTATCTATCTATCTATCTATCTATCTATCTATCTATCTATCTATCTATCTATCTATCTATCTATCTATCTATCTATCATCATATTTTGTTTAATTCTGAAGCAGTTAATTATAGTTCCATCTAAGTCTGCAGTAATGATAATTACCTTAACAGTAGTAATTATCAATTATGGTGTTGGATCTGTTCACATGCAGGAGAATAAAGTGTGTATTAGAGCTTCATTTTTCTAGCACAGAATCACATGAATCACCTGTGATCCGTGAAGGTTTTGTGTCCTTTATGTTGTCTGTCATCTGATATCGGTCGAGTTCTGATGGGTGGGAGAGTCAGGAGGGTTTGTTCTGATGCTTGGGTTCGTTTCTGTGGTTTGTTTTGTAGAGAAGTGCTACGAGCCCCTGCATCTGAAGTACTATGACATTGGTGACTCGTGGGGACGAATCTACCTGCGCTCCGTAGAGCTGTGCACATGCCTCAGTGGAGGGGTGAGCTGTGAGCGTGCACGTTACACAGGTAAATGAACAACTGACACCTGATCACCTGCAGCTACTGCTGTATTCCTGCTAGACATTCTTCTGTCTGTGTGTGTGTGTGTGTGTGTGTGTGTGTGTGTGTGTGTGTGTGTGTGTGTGTGTGTGTGTGTGTGTGTGTGTGTGTGTGTGTGTGTGTTTAGTGTGTTCGAGAAATCGCTGTGAAAATAACGGAGTCTGCAGGATGATTGAGGCCACTGGTGAAGAGGTGTGCGGATGTATATCTGGATATAATGGACAATACTGTAACATTAGTGAGTACAAACACACTCACACACACACACACACACACACACACACACACACACACACACACACACACAGAGTCAAACAGGGTTTTGTAAAAATACTTTACAATAAGGTTTTATTAGTTAATGATAGTTAATGTATTAGCTAACACAAACAAACAATGAACAACACATTTATTACAGTATTTATTAATCTTTGTTAATGTTAGTTAATGAAAATACAGTTGTTCATGTGTAGATCCTGTTAATTCACAGTGCATTAACTAATCTTAACAAAAACTTTTGATTTTAATAATGCATTAGTAAATGTTGAAATGAACATAATCTAAGATTAATAAATGCTGTAGAAGTATTTTTTCATGCTTAGTTCATGTTGACTAAAGTAGTTAACTATGTTTAACTAATGAACCTTATTGTAAAGTGTTACCCATTTAATTAGTGTAATTATATTTAAAAATTATATATATAGTAAAAACTGTATTACACAGACATACACGCATGTACAGTCTTATAATATTTCCCCGTGTTTGTGTGTATGTGTGTGTCATCAGACCCAGAAGAGCAGTGTTACCGTGATTCAGGTGCTCTGTACCGCGGTGTGGCCAGTGTCACGGTCTCGGGCTCGTCTTGTCTGCCGTGGAACTCAGATCTGCTGTTCTCTGAACTGACACTGGAGACGGTGGAGAGCGCCGCCCGCAGGGGCCTCGGGGAACACGCCTTCTGCAGGTGACTGCTCGTCTCCTCACGCCTGCTCCTGTGCAGGGCCTTCAGCTTTTACTCGGGAACTGACACCAGTTTGAAGGAGTCATATACTTTGACACATAACTGCATGTTTTCACTTTCCTAAGCAACTGAACATCGGTTTTCCCTCAATAAAACAGGTGAAAAAATCCCATAGACGTATCTAGAGACCAGAAGATCACATGCAACAACCAGTATAAGTTTAGTATCACTGAGTACTTTCATAGTTTTTATTAATATTTTGTATTAGTTTTTATTTTCATAATTTTTGTTTTCATTTTAACTGTAGTTAAAGTGTTAGTATGTTGTTGTATTTATGTTGTTTATTTTTTTCCTTATTGTAGTACATCATCAAGTTAAATTAAATGAAAATAAAAAACAAATAGATGAAAATAGCTGAATAAATAGCTGAAATAAATAAATATATTTCAAATATCTAAATAGTTAGGAGTACAGTTACTGTGTAGTTAAACATATACAATATGAATAATTAATAATAAATACATATAATTAATTCAAACAGTCACTTAATTAGTGTAATTCTATAGTTAAAAATGTGTGTGTGTGTGTGTGTGTGTGTATAAAATGTATAATAAATTAGATAAATAAATGGATAAATAGATAACAATAAATACATAGAGATAGATAAATCATGCAAATTATATTTATATATATATATATATATATATATATATATATATATATATATATATATATATATAAACAATGTGTAAATAAATAATTTATATACAGTATATATATACAAATAACAAATAGTTTGAATCGAATGTCTAAAGTTTTGGTCTTAATGACAAAAAGTAGTCTTCAAAATGTATAATTTAACTTACAATCTGCAAAGGAGTGGATCAGGATTACAATGTCTTCAGAATCATTCATGCATGTGAAAACAGGCTGGGACATAAACAAACAGTTGTAATCCGGCACAGATTTCAGACAGGAATCGTGTGTTTGTGGTGTTTTTCTATTATTTTGTGATTGTGTTCTAGTGCTGTCTGAGATGTTTCCTTGATTTGGCAGGAATCCTGATCAAGATAAGCTGCCGTGGTGTTACACGATGATGGGGCGAGCCGTTTCGTGGGAGTACTGCGACATCAAGCCCTGCTCCAAACCAGTGTGTCAGTGAAACCACACACAAACACAGCAGATCCTGAGCTTCTCTAGAACAATCCTCATGACTCACAATTGTACTAAACAAGAAACCTTTCCTAAACAGTTCTCTAGAAATCCCACAGACTCTCTCAGGAGTGGGAAGAGCAAATCTCACCCAGCGTCGCCTGAAGCTCTAGATTTTATTGGTTGTGAGCGTTTGACATCATGTGCCTGGAACGCCATGAAGATTGAGTTTGTTAATCATATTCAGAGACGCTGTAGCACAATCAGACCGCTCTGAGCGTCACATCTTCACTCTTACTGCTTATACATCTGGTGTACATCAGCATTCAGAACTTAAAATTAATACTTTCCATACAAGCATGCATTCAGTTGATCAAAAATGACAGTAAAGACATTTATAATGTTACAAAAGATTTCTATTTTAAATAAATGCTGTTCTTTTGAACTTTCTATTCATCTGTGAATCCTGAAAAATAAAATGTATCACGGTTTCCACAAAAATATTTTCAGCATTGATAATAATCAGAAATGTTCCTTGAGCAGCAAATCAGCATATTAGAATGATTTCTGAAGATCATGTGACACTGAAGACTGGAGTAATGATGCTGAAAATACAGCTGCGCATCACAGAAATAAATTGCACTTCAACAGATATTCACATAGAAAACAGATATTTTAAATTATAATATTGTTTCACAATATTACTGTTTTTACTGTATTTTTGATCAAATAAATGCAGCCCTGGTGAGCAGATTAGACCTCTTCCAAAAACATTATAAAATCCTAACAACAAAAACTTCAAGTTTTGAAAGTTTCTTAATTGTTTTGAAGTGAAAACAACAGCAAATACTAAAGTGCTGAGGTTTTCTATAATTTTTCCCTTTTCATTTTAGAGCCGTTATAGTCATTTATTTATTTACTTTTTATTTTATTTTTTATTTATTAATTTATTTACTTGTTTTAATCTAATGTTTACTTATTGTTAATTATGTATTTTAATACATTTTTCTTTTTCTTTTGATCTAATATTTAATTATTTATTACTTATTCATTTATTTACAAATTTATTTTAATCAAATTATTACATTTATTTAGTTTTAATCTGATGTTTATTTGTTTATTTATTAAAATTATTTATTTATTTTAATCTATTTTATTTAATTTATTTTAATGTTATTATTTATTTATTTATTTTATTTTAATTTTAATAGACTATTTGTTTGCTTTAAATGCTTATTTTTTGCTTTAATGTAATTATCAGTCATTTATTTTAATCTTATTTTTATTTATTTTTTTTATACTGAAAAAATTGGACATATTACAGTAAATTTCTGCTGTTATTGCAGTTATTTTTCAGTTATAGCAGACAGCTAAAACAAATCAAATACAAAGACTGTACTTTTTGTTGCATTTTATTTTAAGTGATATAATCCTTCATATGCTTCAATCAGGATTATAATAAATGAATAATATAATAATAAATATAATAATTGTCTCTGTTGTTTCGGTCAGCCGGCCCCAGAAGTCCCATCATCGCCATGGCCCCGCGGCCGTCCCGCAGTCCCACCAGGACTCTGTCGTGCGGGAAGCGGCAGGAGAAGCGGATCAGTCGGGGTCGTATCCTGTTCGGGACGTCTGCATTACCTGGCGCTCACCCCTGGATGGCAGCGCTGTACATCGCAGATGAGTTTTGTGCAGGAACACTGGTCTCCTCCTGCTGGATCGTGTCTGCCGCTCACTGCTTCCTGCGCAAGTATGTGTATATCTGTGCTCTTTATGCATTTCTGTGGAGTTCTAGCTTCAGTATAACTCCATACAGCTGTATAACAGTGAACCTCTCTTTCTCAGTCCATTAAAGTCACAGATTCGGGTTGTTCTCGGTCAGCACTACTTTAACGACACCGGTCCCAACACCAGGACTTTTGCTGTTCAGGACTATATTTTGTACCCGCATTACACCCAGTTTGAGCCGACCTTAAACGATATCGGTGAGTTTGGACTCCAAAAGCAGAAAATATAACAGCTAGTGCTTTAAACTAAAATCAGGGAACTACTTAATGAACTTTATATTGAAGTTCAATTAAAGAGTTCTGTCTAATTTGCATTCTTGAACAATCCTACCTTCAGGAGTTAACATACATACATACATATAAATACAAAATATAAAAAAATACACCAGGTTCTAGGTGACCTACCCCAAGAGGTAGTTGACACCATCACTACGGTGAGAGCACCATCTATGAAACATGCTTATGCCTTGAAGTGGAACCTGTTCATCAGGGTTGTGCTTTCCTTTTTGCAGCAAGGGATGGAGTGTAGGCTGTCTCCCTCCACCCTTAAAGTCTATGTTGCTATGATTGCTGCTAACCATGACCCCATGGAGGGGAAGTTGGTAGGGAAGCATGACCTGGTCATCAGGTTCCTTAGTGGGCCGAGAAGGCTAAATCCTTCACGGCCCCCCTCTATACCCTCTTGGGACCTGTCTCTGGTGCTCAAAACACTACAGCAGGGCCCATTTGAGCCTTTGCAATCAGCTGAGCTGAAGTTTCTATCAATAAAAACTCTAATCCTAGGGTAGGGTAGGGGACCTACACGCATTTTCGGACAACGATTTGTACCTAGAGTTTGGGCCGGCTAACTCCCAGATAATCCTGAGATCCCGGCCCGGCTATGTGCCCAAGGTTCCCACTATACCCTTCAAAGACCAAGTGGTGAACTTGCAAGCGCTGCCCCTGGAGGAGGCAGACCCAGCCCTGGCTTTGCTCTGTCCCGTCCGAGCATTGAGATGCTATGTAGACCGGACACAAAGCTTTAGGATCTAAGACCAGCTCTTTGTCTGTTACGGAGGCCGGCAGAAGGGGAAGGCCATCTCTAAGCAGAGGATGGCCCACTGGATTGTGGATGCCATCACCCTGGCTTATCAGGAACAGGGTGTGCTCTGCCCGTTCCAGTTGCGAGCTCACTCTACTAGAAGTGTTGCATCATCCTGGGCGCTGGCTCGTGGCACCTCGCTGACAGATATTTGTATTTGTCTGGGTGACCCCCAACACTTTTGCTAGATTCTATAGCCTTCGTGTGGAGCCAGTATCCTCCTGTGTTCTCACCTCAAACGGGTAGAGGCACTGAGAGGCCCCGGTTAGTGTCACTTTTCTAAAACCTCTTCAGAGAGTCCATATTGTAGACCCTGTTGAGCTCCTCCGTCCCCTCGGCAGCCAGACGTGAAAAACTGGTATGCGTTGCACCCATTGCCCTGTTGTACTCACGCTGTGATCAGCGCCAGTTGGATGCGATCATCGCATGTCAATTGGCTCGTTTAGTTTACACTCAAAGTAGATTGGTCTCTCGAAGCAAGATCGAAGCAAGATCCCAATTCATCGGTCATGATGTTATGTCTCCGTTCCCTCATTCAGGGAACGAGGGTTACATACCTCATACGTAACTGAGACGAGATATATATATATATATATATATATATATATATATATATATATATACATATATATATATATATATACATATATATATAAATACATACATATATATATATATATACATATATATATATATATATACATATATACATATATATATATACATACATACATACATACATACATACATATATATTATTGCATTAATATTAATTAGTATCGTGTGTTTATTTAATAATTTTCCATTTTTAGTTTTGTAAGTTTTGTAATAAATAGATTTTAGGCTAAATTGGCAACACTGTTACCCGTGTATTTATTTATTTGTTATCCATTTTTGTCAATTTAATTTTAATGGACTTTTTATTTTTGCATGTTTATTGCTAGAAAATGGTAAAATCACAGTACTATGCATTTTAAACAACCCGCAAGCCCTAGAGAACATAAAAAAATCTAAATAGCTCATATAAAAATTAAGTTTGACCTTCTGATTGTTATGCACCTCATTTCATTGAACATGAAATTAACTTTATTCGTAGTATTGTAAATTGTTTCAGGAGTTTCAGGCCCTGTTTTGTTATTCATTAAAATTCCCCGGTTTGTTCAGATGTGGGTGTCTGCAACACGGTAGATTGAACAAAGACAACACATTATGTGCAAATGTGCTTTTTCAACCTTCTCAGGAAATGTATGTAACACACACACACATGTGGGCCGGTGTGTAACAGACACGCTTCAACACGCTGAACAGCAGCACTCGTGTCGTAGCATACAGTAAGTGTTTTGTGTGTAATAGCAGCTGTTTTTGCAGCTCTAGTGAAGCTGAAGAAGGTGGAGGGACGCTGTGCTCTGAAGACGCCCTTCATCAGGCCCATCTGTCTGCCGGGGAGAGACATGATGTTCCCCGATCACTCCAGCTGTAAGATCTCAGGCTGGGGTCATGTGCACGAGAGTGAGTTCACTGTCACTAACTCTGTACTGTAAGATCTCAGGCTGGGGTCATGTGCACGAGAGTGAGTTCACTGTCACTAACTCTGTAGTGAGCTGAAATATAAGGGATCATACACAATTAGATACACACACGTAAACTGCATGTTGTTGCTATTAGGTGGGTCGTATAGTTTATATTGAAATTAAATACATTAGCATACCGTAAGAGTGTTTTTGACCTTTATTTGTAATTTCATAATTAATCTTTGAAATATGGGTGTGCTGACAAGCATTGATGATTAACTAAAATATACTTTAATGTAATTTCTGTTGAAACAATACATTTATGTTTTCAATTAAATATTTGCAATATTGAAGTTGCAATTTAATACATTTAAAATATAGTATTTTTAAATGTAATATTGAATAGCACACTACAGTAAAAAATATAATCAAGCAGTTTACTTGTGCTTTAGTTTGTCAGTAACACATCAAAGTAAGTGTACTTCTTTAAAACATGACAAAAGTAAATAAAACTTAATTTGACATTTTTACAAAGTGCACCTTTTTTTCAGAAGTGCAATAAGAAACAGTCATGAAACTTAATTTGACATTTTTACAAAGTGCACCTTTTTTTCAGAAGTGGCAATAAGATTGCTAAGGTCTGAAGTTGTGCACAAGGTCTGAAGTACACTACAAGTGCACATTCAATACTATTCAGTGCACTTGTTTTTTAGGATGGGGTAATGTATATTTGTGAAATGGATAAACTGCTCACTGGGTTTTGGAACAGAGCTATTTTAATGTGCACACAAATGCATTATTGTTGTTGCGTGTGTGTTTTTGTGTGTGTTTAGGGGCAAACTCTTACTCTCACCTGATGGAGGGAGTGGTGAAGATCATCCCGTTTGATCAGTGCTCGTCTCCAGACGTCTACGGGTCAGAGGTCAGGTCAGGGATGCTGTGTGCGGGCAGTGAGTCCTGTGTGGATGCCTGTCAGGTCAGACGCCAAAACAACAGTCCAACAGATCATGTGTCCTGATCTTATTTATTGGATTGCAGATTTGGATTTTAAATGACATTGGTCTAATTATGTTACCCGTTATTTTATACTAATATTAATATTCTTAGTATAATATTCAATTTATATATATATATATATATATATATATATATATATATATATATATTGGATTACAGATTTTTTTTATGACATTAATAAAACAGGGCTAATTGTCTAATAGTCTTACACTAATATTAATATTATTCATCTTAATATATAAATACCAATATATGTATATAAATATAGAATATTCTTTATCAATAAATATTCTTATATCAGTATATCTTTACAGTACTGTACAGTATTTTACTGTTTATGTAAATTTTAAATTTTTTTCAGATTTGGATTTTATATGACATTAATAAAGCAGGTCTAATTGTTTTACTTTTTAGACTAATGTTAACATAATATTAACACAGTACTGATATATATATATATATATATATATATATATATATATATATATATATCTATATATATATATATATATTTATATATATATTAATTTGTTTTTTAACTAATCTTGCAGTTTATCAAAAAAAAATTAATGCTGATTTGGATATGACATTAATAAAGCTGGTCTAATTGTTATTGTTTTAGATTAATATTAATATAATTAGTATTAATATATACATTGATATAGAATAAATGCTCTCATATATATGGAAGCCTGTTTCTTCCATTGCAAATATATATATATAAATGTAAAATTATAAAAATAATTATGTCTTTTTATCTCAAAACTCAGACTTTTTTTCATCTGAGAATTGTGAGATATAAATTCACAGTTGCAAGTCACAAAGTCAGAATTGTGTTTATATTCCACAATTCAGATTTATAACTTGCAATTTAAAAAAAAAAAAAAAAAAGTCAGATTTGTGAGATAAAAAGTCACAATTATTCCCTGCTGGTAAACAGGCTTCCGTGCTGAAGACATCAGTATACTCAGAAAGTCACAATTACAATTACCTTTTTGTATTTTTTATTATGGTTTGATGTGTGTGTGATTTGTTCAGGGCGACTCAGGCGGTCCGTTAGCGTGCGACTGTGACGGCGTGAGTTTCCTCTACGGGATCATCAGCTGGGGAGACGGATGCGGACGCTCGGGAAAACCGGGCGTTTACACCCTCGTGCCCAAATATTCAGACTGGATCAACAGCGTCATCAAAAAATCCAGAAAAACATCCCAGAAAACATCAGTGAATAGAACGAAAATAAACATTTGTGTTGGCAGCTAGTGCCAAAGATAAACCATAAAACACAACTCTGACTTTATTATTAATGTATTCATGAGGACTTTCCGTTCCGGTGTTCATGTTACTATGGAATACCAATACGCGTGTTTTATTGCTATTGTATTTATGTTAACAAGCAATATGGTGACATGTACACTGGAATGGAAAGTGTTATGTAAAGTTTTATATATTATTATTATTATTATTATATTTGTTTCATATAGATACATTAAGAATAGAAGATTACTGTGAAATAAATGTCTTTTAATCTGCAAAAAAATATTTAAAAAAGAGAGTTTTTGACAGTGTTTGAGTGAATCTCATATTGGAAAGGTCACGATCTGCACATGAACCCATGAAAGTCAATGGAAAGATGGCGTTTCAGTGCAACAGCTTGCTGTTAAATCACAGTTTTCATTTATTTATTCCAGTATATATTATAAGCATAAACTAAGTGCGTTGAAGCATCTTCTCCACTGCCTTCCATTCAAACAGGTCTCTATGCCGAATTTCTATTAATCTGACACAGTGGCCCAATAATAGATCATCTATGTATTAATATGTATCATATTTTAACACAAAATCTACAGAAATTATATGTTGCATATTAAGTCTTTTTTTCCATAAGTACAGTATTATGCATTGTGATGTTTCCATAACATTTCATAACAGTTTTTTTTTTTTTATTATTAATATTACTTAAATGGTAATACACTTTTGAGTTTGTTTGTAATTCAGTAATTTAATTATTATGGAAAATTGTTTCTATTAGATTGACATAACTGTAATATAGTAATGAAAATTATCCTATTATTATTATTATTTTAAAAATGTGTTGTATAGTATTTATAGGGCATTTAAAAAAAGAAATAAAAAAAACACAAAGAACAAAGTGTTCTTTTATTAATGTTGTGTTTCTATAATGAAACCAAATGTTATCATTACAGTAATTTAATAAAGTATTATAAGCCCAATTTTCTTTAAAGCTTTATTTTCTTAAATCTATTTTTTATTTTAAATGTATTTATTTATTTCAATTTGGGTGTAATTTTATATTTTAAATTCATTTTTTTATTTCTTTTTATTTTGTTAAATCTTATTTTTTTTATTTATTTTTATTTGTGTATTTATTTTTTTTTTTTTTACCTGATTTGATTATTTTTATTATAAGTTACTTTTTGAATCACATTTGCTACATGACCGTCAATCATTTATTTTTATATATTTTATTTGTATTTATTTATTCCCTGCATGCTTTAATTTATGTTTCACATCGTCTCTCCTCATAAGGAGTGCCAGTGCATGTAAGGGTTAATTGTGTGAGATCTAAATTAATTGTTCTGCAGCGGCACACTGACTTTTGACTGACCTCTGACATATGTGTCGCCCACCGTTGCTCGCGCGCTCCGGAGTTCTTTTGCACGCGCAGCTGTCATGACGGGAAGATGATGAGCGACAACGTGATCGCGGAGGGAGCAGTTAAAATCAGAGACGGCAAAAAAGTAGGGAAAGCGTGAGTGTGAGCCGAGTGAGCGTTTGAGCGCTGATGAGAGAACGCGTGTAAAGCTGCGCTGTTTTTCTCTGTTCGCAGTGGAGGAGCCGCTGGCTGCGTGCGCGCAAACCCTCGCCGGTCGCAGGTCAGCCACAGTTTCTCTCTCCTCTGACACTAAATGATCTGTTATTTTAGATGATAACAGAATAAACCTTGCGTTTTACTACTTTAACAATAACGGTTTTACTAGAATTAACAGTAATGTCTTGCAATAAAATATTTCAGTTCTACAAGAAATTAAATTAAAGTGTATATTTAGACGTTATATATGTAAAATAATCCTAATAAACAGTAAAATACTGTTACTGTCTTACTGTTAGAATAATATGTAGCCTAAGTTAAACACTGTAATTGACTCATAAGTCTGATCTTAAAGGGACAGTTCACCCACAAACTCAAATCATTTCGTTTACTCATCTTTGCTCGTTTCAGACCTGTGTGAGTTTCTTTCTTCTGCTGAACTCACAAGAAGATATTTAGAAGAATTTTGACAATCAAACAGTTGATGGTAGCCACTGACTTCCATATAATGAGAAAAAATGAAATAAAAATACTATGGAAGTCAATGGCTACCGTCAAGAGTTTGGTAAAAATCTTCCAGTTTGGTAAAGAAAAAGTTACAAAACAAGTATAATTTTACATGAAATTAATATGTAAATGAATACGCTGAATAAAACATACAACTGAACATTAGGAGAATAAATGAAAGTGAGGTAAAGGTGTGTTCTTACTGGGATGCATTCTGGAAATCTGAGTGTGTACTGTGAACGTCACAAGAGTTTTGGATTTTAATCAGACAGATGTTGTGATGCTGCATCATAGACTTTTCTTGTGCACTGTGAAGTCGTATACAGTTGTAATTTAATTGTAATAAAATATATTTCATTTAGATTTAGCAAATATAACTGTAGTAGCAGCCTGTAAAATATCCCAAATATTATAATATATAATAAACCGAATAGCATTCCAGCTAACAAGCAATGCTTTCAGAACTTTGGCTAATGTTCTGCTGAGGTTGATAGAATGTTTGTTCAGCGTTATCTGGCACTGTTCTTAAAACATTAGCACAAAAAACATTACTCATACGTCATTCACAGGGCATTTTATTTCCAAAACGTTTTAGTTAGACATTCATCTGACTTTATTTTATTTTATTTTTTTACTGTTTATTTCTGAACATTCCAAGAATGTTCGAACATAACATTCCCACAACGTTTCCAAAATTCCAAAACAGTGTGTTCCTTTAACTTCTGAAACATTAAAAAACTGCGAGCGTTCAGAAACAGAACATTCAGAAATAATGTTTCCATAATAAGAACATTAACAAAACATATTTCTGTTAGCTATCATAGAACCAAATATGATCTCTAATGGTGCTGTAAAATATAATAAAATACACATTTGTTTTTTCAGTCTGCATGAATGAATAGCAGGGTTTTGTTTGCTCATTGTGCATAGGCTGTATAGTGCAGGATACATACAGACTTGTATCACACACTCTGTCGTTCAGTCTGCTCACTAATTTGTCTGCTCAAGCATTGCAGGAGTTTCATATAACAGCGCTGGAATCTTTCACTATCCAGTACAACAGCACTCCTGCTCGTATCATACTGCTTTACCATCCGCTGCAGTGTGTTTGAGTGTGTCAGATCACAGGCCATCAGAAAGCCGTTTTTACAGCTGTTCAAACTGGTGTGTGTGTGTGTGTGTGTGTGTGTGTGTGTGTGCTAAAGGTTGCTCTGTTTGTTAGTTTGTTTGCTTTTTCGCAGTAGCAGGAATCATGTTTACAAAATACAGTAAAAACAGTGAAATATTATTAGAGTTTAAATTAGCTGTTGTCTATGTGAGTATATAGTAAACGGTAATTTATTTCTGTGATGCGCAGCTGAATTTTCAGCATCATTACTCCAGTCTTCAGTGTCACATGATCTTCAGAAATCATTCTAATATGCTGATTTGTTGCTCAAGAAACATTTCTGATTATTATCAATGTTGAAATCAGTTGTGCTGCTCAATATTTTTGTAGAAACAGTGATGCATTTTATTTTTAAGGATTATTTAATGAATAGAAAGTTCAAAAGAAAAGCAATCTATTTGAAAATAGAAATCTTTTGTAACATTATAAATGTCTTTCCTGTCATTTTTGACCAATTTAATGGGTCCTTGTTGAACAAAAGCCTGATTTCTTTCAAAAACAACATAAAAAAAATCTTACTGTCTCAAACGTTTGAAGGCCCTGTTTAAAAATCGGAACAAGCTCATAACTTATGAGCCATTAATTTTTTTCAGAAAGGCTGTAATACAAAATGCATTTCATACATACAGTTACCTAAACATACTTCTTCTGTTATAAAGATGTTTTTAGTTTCTAAATTAAAATTCACTTTAAATCCGTCCTCATATATGACCAAAAAATAAAAATAAAAAAAATCTTACCAAAAACTTATTTGGTAGAATATTATAGTATTTTTTATTAAAATATTACTACTAAAATCACTGTCTGCCAATTCAAAGTCATGTCTTTGTCATCAAAGTCAACTGATATCCTATAGACCCGTCAAAGCTTCATGACTGTATGTGACGGTTAATAAGTCTCTTAATATATCAGATCAGTTGCTGTTTTTATTGTAAGTCCCTATAGGTGAAGGTGTGTGTGTTTGTGTCAGATTGTCTGGTGCTGTACATGTATAAGGAGCGCGGTGTGAAGGAGAGGAGTGTGACGCTGGAGCACATCTGCGGTCTGGAGGCGTGTGTCGGCGGCGACGGCGTTCCCTTCATCCTCTCCATCCTGTGTCTCAGTCAGACCACCGTGCTCGGCTTCGACAGCAGGGAGGTGCTGCAGAGCTGGGACCTGCGGCTGCGCTACTGCCTCGGAGAAGGTCAGGGGTCAACATTCAACACACAATATTCACTTACAGTCCACAATAATCAGTAATAAATATGGTACTTGTACTTGTGGGGAGTTTAAATCATGCATTGTGTCATGCTCAATGTTTAAAATTAAATCTAAAATGATTTTAAATAGCATTTTTATCCTCCTTTTTACATATGCAGCTTTTTGACCTCACATCGATTTGTAAATTACATGGAATAATTAAATATTTAATATTAATTATAATACTGTAAAAGTATATGTCATTATTAATTTGACTTAATAAATAATTTTACTTAGAATATATATATATATATATATATAGTGAATTGATTTATATTATTGTAGGGTGGTTGTGTCCACACACTGCTAAGACACATATATATGCAAACACCACGTAAAAGTAAATTTTTTTATTTGACTACATTACAAAGAAAAAAATAACTATGTTTTCACTAGCCAATTTAATTTTATTTTGTAAATATTAAAAAAATTGTGATTTGATATAAGGTGCACTAACAATGCTAAAGAGACACAGGTGCAAACAATTAGTGCTGACAGTCCGGGCAAAGGATTATGGGTAATGAAGTCCAAGACTGAGTGACAGAGGAATAAGATGAAGTGCCCTCAGGTGGTTATCAAGGGCACTCCAGCTGGTGATCGTGACACCAATGCAAATCAAGGAAGGACTTTTATTTCACTATTCAACATGGCAGTGATACTTTTGGTTGTGATTAATCCCACCTAACTTTAAAGGTGCAGTGTGTAGATTTTTTTTAGGCAGCATCTAGCGGTGAATTGCAGTCCCCTGCTCACCCCTCCCTTTAGAGAAGCTATGGTGGCCGACACAGGTAAAGATGTGGTCGGTAAAGACAGCAGAGAGCAATGAGATTTCTTTAAAAAAAGGTAAATCAAGGAATTATATTTACTTAATTATTCAATAAATCAATGTTATTGTGAATGTTAATGTACATGATCATCACTGTGTCAGTGTTTTATTCGCAAGAACAACAAAGTGACGAAACGCGCTCTGTAGAGCATTTTGTCCATTTAGGGCTACTGGTATACTTTGTGGGAGTTTAAATCATGCATTGTGCCATGCTCATGTTTAAAATTAAATCTAAAAATATTTTAAATAGCAGGTTTAATCCTCTTTTACATATGCAGCCTTTTTGACCTCACTCGATTTGTAACTTACATGGAATAATTTAAATATTTATATTATTAGAATACGGTAAAAGTATTGTCATTATTATTTGACTTAATAATAATTTTACTCTAGAATAATATATTATATATATACGATATAATATATATATCTATATAGATATATATATATAGTATATATATAGTGACTTGATTTATATTATTGTAGAGTGGTTGTGTCCACACACTGCTAAGACACATATATAATGCAACACCACGTAAAAGTAATTTTTTTTATTTGACCTACATTACAAAGAAAAAATAACTATGTTTTACTAGCCAATTTAATTTTATTTTGTAAATATTAAAAAAAATTGTGATTTTGATATAAGGTGCACTAACAATGCTAAAGAGACACAGGTGCAAACAATTAGTGCTGACAGTCCGGGCAAAGGATTATGGGTATTGAAGTCCAAGACTGAGTGACAGAGGAATAAGATGAAGTGCCCTCAGGTGGTTATCAAGGGCACTCCAGCTGGTGATCGTGACACCAATGCAAATCAAGGAAGGACTTTTATTTCACTATTCAACATGGCAGTGATACGTTTTGGTTGTGATTAATCCCACCTAACTTTAAAGGTGCAGTGTGTAGATTTTAGCAGCATCTAGCGGTGAATTGCAGTCCCCTGCTCACCCCTCCCTTTAGAGAAGCTACGGTGGCCATCACAGGTAAAGATGTCATCGGTAAAGACAGCAGAGAGCAATGAGATTTCTTTACAAAGGTAAATCAAGGAATTATATTTACTTAATTATTCAATAAATCAATGTTATTTGTGTTTTTTAATGTACATGATCATCACTGTGTCAGTGTTTTATTCGCAAGAACAACAAAGTGACGAAACGCGCTCTGTAGAGCATTTTGTCCATTTAGGGCTACTGTACAAACATGGTGGTGACTTCCATGCAAGGGGACCCGCGGTGTATGTGGATATAAATAGCTCAATCCAAGGTAATAAAAATGTAACGGTTCATTAAGAAAGATCTTTATACACCTCTGAAAACATAGTTATGTATATTATATTGCATTTCTGTAAATAGATTGTTGTAAATATTACACATTGCACCTATAAAGTTTTTAAATATACTTTTATATTGCAATAATTTCACTTTCAATGCTCTTTTTTTATTTGAGACAACATAAAGACAGTATATGTTTAATATTTGTTTAATGGCAACTTTTTCTTATGAATAAAGGCGAGTATCACTGATACCAATACTACTGATGTCTCTAGGATTTGTTTTTCCTAATAGTTAACCATTGACTGGCCATTCAACATTACAGTTTAATTGAGAGCAAAATAACAACTTCTAATTTAAGTGAACTTAAAACAATCTTCACATAAACCCATTATAATAAATGTCATATTTAGCTACATGTGACATTCAGCAAGTTGGAGATGTACAGAAATTTTATAAAATTAGCAAACACTAAATTCTAAATTAAATATAGTTGAAAAAGCTGAAGCTAAATAAACAAAAGAGAAAGAAGCAGCATGTGTGTAGTTGTTTTGTGTGTGTGTGTGTGTGTGTGTGTGTGTGTGTGTGTGCCTTTTTGTTTTGATTATGCAAGCCCTTTGTTTCAAAGTTAGTGCTAACAGGTTTAACCCTGCCTGCATTCATCACACAAAGAGAAGCTGTTGCTGTGTAGATGTGATTTACTGCCATGTGGTGCCAGTAGCATCAGGATCACTTACTAGAGCTCTAGCTAGTGCTGTTTGCCAAGGCAAGAACGACTATTGTCCATTTGTTGGATTAGGGATTGAAACAAATCTTGAACTAAAACTTTTCTAAGAGTTTTGATTTTCACTTGACAGATGAATATAAGTATCCATGTATATCCTTCAGAAAACATAAATGTCCAGTGTAAGTGTGTTGTTCACAGCTGAATGAGCTGAATGTGTGGTTCATTGTGTTTGTTTTTTTTTTTTTAGTCCACAGTTTCAGTGTATCCGTGCTGCCCGGCACTAAACTGGAAAGCGGCCCGGCGACTCTGCATTTGTGCAACAATGTCCTGGTCATCGCTAAAGACCTGCCGGCCGTCATCATCGGTCACTGGAATCTGCTGGACCTGCGGCGATACGGGCCGGTCAGCAACGGGTTCGTGTTTGAGGGAGGAACACGCTGTGGTTATTGTGAGTATGGCAATAAAATTAATGTAAAGTCTCAATATTTTTTTTAGCTTTTTGATTAAATGCAAAATCATGTGTAAATGCAAAATCTTCTTCTGGTAGATACCAGAATCCAGTCTGTGAGTTGCTTAATGACGTGTAAAGATTGAAGAAACTTTGGCACCTTTAAGGACTTTTTTTAGGCTGTGGAAAAAATATACCAACTAACTGGCCACATTTTGAAATATAAGTTTGTTTTTGTTTTTGTTTTTAAGTCAGTATCAAACTGTCATTGAATATATCACAATATCTCAACCTCTGAAACCCTCCACCTCCCCCAGCTCCACCTGTCTAGACCAAATACATTAACATTGCCAAATCCATTACCATGCTAAAATTATCCAGAGAGTTTTCATGATTGAAATATGGTTATATAATATTATTTATAACATATAACATATATTATATTCATGTCACTTCACTTCACTTTATAGTAATATATATTATTTCTTGTTTTTTCTTGTGTAGTTGTATTGGTTTGGTATTGGTAAGTAGAGATTGATGGTGCTGATGTTACTTTGTTGTGTTTGTTTAAATGTTATTGTTTTTAAATGAAAATGGAAAAAGTTTTGGACGTTAATTTACACAACAACAGTATTTTGGGGGCCTAAAGTGTATGTTTTTGAAAACTATAATGTTATCGCTTCCATGTGAACTATAAAAACGTGACGTCGCACACATACGTATTATGCCTATATGTATGTGCGTAGTGTTTCTTTACAAAGATTTATGTGAATGGGGATCATTTTGACAATGTTGTTATCTGAATGCAAAAGTTTTCTGTTTTTTATTAGATTGTTGTTGTGTAAATGTACCATTAGTTTGTGAATACTGAGATTTCATGAATGCTCACTTTGCTCAGTATGCAGCAGTAAGTTGACTTCTGATGCTCTTAATAGTTGTATTGATTTGGAACAGCAATCTAAACAGTTGATTTCTTTGCTTGATTGAATGTGATTGTGTGTGTGTGTGTGTGTGTGTGTGTGTGTTCACAGCTGACAGTGTTTCTGTGGTTGTGAAGCCTCCTCTGGGTTTGGGTGGTCTTGTTTGTAGAGTGACGGACGTCTCTGCTCAGTGACCTCCACCTCATCAAACTTCATCAGATTCCTAGAAGGAGCAAGTCAGACTTGAATGACATCCACCTGTAAAACTGACACATGACACAATACCAGCTGGAGGCATAGCACGACATTCAGAGAGTATTCATCAGTTATGTGAATAATGTATATGGACTACTTTAATGGTGCTTTAGTGTCCTTTTTGAAGCTTGAAAACTTAAATTCCTAATAATTTGCATGGAAAAGAGTGACCAGCACATTTCTCAATTCAGTATCATCCTCCATTTGTGTTCCATCGAAGGCTGATGAAGATACGGTTTTGCAGTGAGATGAGGGTTTCATTTGTTTCATTTCACTCATCATCTGTGTGTGTTTGTGTGCAGGGGCCGGCGTGTTCTTCTTGTCCTGTGCCGAGGCCGAGCAGATCAGTTTTCTCTTCGACTGTATTGTTCGTGGAATTTCCCCGTCCAGAGGCCCGTTTGGACTGAAGCCACTGCTGCCAGGTCAGTGCTCGAGTCCAGCACGAGTCTCACCACGTCCGTTTAAACACTCATCTGAGGCCAAAATCTGGCTCCAACTCTTGACGCTTTAGTTACATCCACCAAACTCTGATTAGTGTGTCTGTTCTGGTTCTCTGTGCTGAATCTGTCGATCTGTCTCTCTCATATACCTTTACTTCCTTCTGATATCACAGCTTTTGTTAAATTTTCAACTTTCAACATTTGTCTTTACATTTTTAGTTTTATGATCAGTTTGGTTAATTCTAACTATTTTATGATTTCTTTGTGAAAAAGAAGTGCACTTAATAGTATTGCATGTGCATTTGTTGTGTACTAAATCTTAAAAGTATATATATATATTTTAAAACTGTTCTTGTAGATAATATATTTTTAATGTGTTCCCACTTAAGTGACTTAAAGAGAGACACTTTCATGACTTTCATGTTTCTTAACACTTAAGTGCACTTTTAAAAAGTGTCCTTCGTAATAATGTTAAATAAAAAAAAATAGTATAGAAATGTATATTTTAGTTCAATATATATGCTTGTCAGTACATTTGGCAGCACACTGTATACAAATTTCAACAATAATATTAGTAATTATGAAATTATATATAAAATGTACTACTTAAGTGGGTCAAAAGCACTCTTAATTTCAGCTAATTGCATTTCATATCAGTTTAAACTATAATAAATCTTTCTTTTAATTGCAATTACCGTGCAATTAAGTGTCTTGAAACATATTCAGTTGACACTTAAGTATATTATTTAAAGTATATTATTTCCATAAAAAGTACTCTTTTGTGTACTTCTTCTTCAAAAGTTTTTTTTTTTTTATACAATGTATGAATATTAATTTATATTGTGTGTAAAAAATAGCAAGTGTGATATTATGATGACAATATGTTTCTGAAATGAATTACTGGCTTTTATATTGTCATTGTACAAGTCAAAACAAGTAATTAAAATATTCTGGAAATGAGTTACTTTGAGTTACATTAACGTATTTTTTTTTTTTTTTTTTTACCACCAATAGAGTAATATTACATGCATAAAGCTAAAGAGAATCATTTTAATTTAAATGTACAAATTAGTTTATTTCTCTCTCTCTCTCTCTCTCTCTCTCTCTCTCTCTGAATTTGTACTTGTTTCCCCTTTGTAGCCCCAGTTTTGAACCCCCACTGTTATAATTCATGTAAGATCAGCCCTAAGGCTTTTAACTGGGACATTTAAGACACTAACAAGAGTTTACATATCGGTCCAGCCAATCAGGGCGCTTCACACCTCCTCCTGACCAATCAGAACTCGAGCTTCTCTCCTATTCTGAGATGACAGGAGATCAAGAGGTCAAAGTCACAGTTTATATATGCGAGCATTCCTGATGAATGTAACCTCATCCTCTCTCTGTCTGTACTGTAAGCAAAGCCGCTCACGACCAATAGCAGGTGTGAGACTGAGCTGAAGGAAAATGCAATGTTCGATCCATCTGCTACATCTCATTCGAGTTTCGATTCAGTCAGAAAGATTGTATGGAAAGTGGTAGAAACGGCTCCGGACTGGTGCGTGTTTCTGAAGTCCCTCGGATGTGTGTTGATCAGCGTCAGCGCTCCTCTGGACGTTTGCCAGTTCATCCACATGTCTGCTCTATTAATAGCACTTTAAGTGCTAGACAAACAGTGGGGTTCTGCTGTAACCCCCGAACATGTGCTCAGCGTGCCCCTCACTTACTCGTACCATCTGTAACAACTCAGCATTTTGTGATTGGAGTATAAGTAAATTGCAGTGTTTTGGATGTTTGTCCAAAGAAAAACAACAGAAAGAGACAAAACTAAAAACAGTGAATGGGACGTGAGTAAAAAATGAGCTTGTGATGACAGACGAAATTTATGAAGAATGCATATCAGGTAACATAATGAGCAAACTTACGAACTAAGCTCCGTTTACAAAATGAACGCAAAAACATGCCATGACGCCTAAACATAAAACTAAAAACTAAAACTGTTAAAATTGTTTTTATAAGCTGAAATAAAACATAAATATAAGAGGGATAACTTAAATTGAAAAGAAAACTTAGACAAAAATTAGCAATGTTGCCAACTGAAATAAAGTACTACTAAAACTAAACATGAAATAACAATATATTTAAGTTGAATAGAAAAAAAATCTAAGTTTGTTTCCATGTCATATTCTGGTTGATGTGTTTGTGCCTCTCACAGTTGGGTTTGGTTTGCTCTGTCTGTGTCTCAGAGCCCAGCATCAGTGCAGCTTCAGCGCAGGACAGACTGAAGCATGAGGCGGAGGAGCTGGAGCGGAGGCTCAGTCTGCTGTCCCACAGCACAGGTAACGGCTCACCTGTCTCTCCCGTCTGTCCCGCCACCAAAACGCCAGTCGGGTGAAATTTCAACTTTGTTCTGGAGGATTTACTTAAAGCTTCATTTACTGTGTTATCATATGTTCAAGTGATGTTATCAGGTCTCTCCAATTCAAAAATTTGAAAGTACATACTTAAGGGTAAACTGAATATAATGTTTTTGGACACTTAAGTGCATATTAAATGCAATTAAATTAAAATGTATTATAGTTTAAATTCAGTTCAAATTTAGAGTGTTTTTGGCCCACTTAAGTAGGACTTAAGTACTTCTTTATATGTAATTTCATAATTACTTCTATTATATTTGAAATATGGTAAAAGTACTGATAAAAGTACTGACAAGCATTTATGATAAAATATACTTCAATGTAATTTCTATTGAAATTTGTGTCATGTTTTTAAATATATTTGTAATGATGAAGTTGTAGTTTAGTACTTTTAAAATATATTAACTCTGAATGTAATATTAAATATCACTACAGTTAAAATGATAATCAAGTACACAACAAAAGATTATTAAATAAATTATTTAAAATATACTTTAAGTGTTAATTTGACATTATTACAAAGTGCTCTTTTTAAAAGTGTACTTACACAACAAAAGATTATTAAATAAATTATTTAAAATATACTTTAAGTGTTAATTTGATATGTGCATTAAATGTGCAATCAGAATGAATAAAATTGCTTTCTTTCTCTTCTGTCCTGGAAGCTTCCAGCTCGCGCTTCAGCTCTTCGTTGGCGGGCGACGACCGCAGCATATCTGGTTCCTCTGACACCTCGGACACAAGCCAATCAGATTGCAGCATTAGCGGTCGCCCGGCGCCGTGGAACGATCCAATTCTGCCCGGCTCTGCCGAAACATCTCACCCACAAATACCGAGGATGGGATCTCAGGTGGAGGAGAAGCTCCAGGTCCAGACAGATCCCATTCGCTCACGGAAGCTGAAAGAGTCCGGTCGACAGAACTCGTCCGACAGCGGCATCGCGACCGGCAGCCACTCGTCCTGTACGGGAAGCTTCTCGTCCTACAGCCGGAGTCTGGATGCTGCCGGTCCGGGAGAGGAATACAGGGAACTGTTTAACCTGCCAGAGAAACACCTGTGCACATGCTCAACCTGTCCCGTCCACGAATACCAGGTTCCCTCGTCCCTGCGGTTCCTGTACGACTCTCCCCGCAGCCTGCTGGAGGTCAGCAGACACAGCAGCTCACCTCAAGATGAGACCGGACTTATAGAGCCCTGTTCGGAATCTTCCAGCCAATCAGATTCAGAGCTTCATAAAGGGGAGGAGTCACAGATGAGGGAGTGTCAGGGATTTTCCTGTAGTAAAAGCTGCTGTGATTGGACGATCTGTTCAGTTCCTCCTGCTGGGATGAAATCACTCTTCACCACTTGCCCCGTCTGCGGAGGACTCAAGGTAAATAAACTCTACTCAGGGTAAACTGTAGAAAAAAAACAAACAAAAAAAACTTTTTGTAATTTGAAATTAAATAATTCAATGAAATTAAATAATTAATAAAATCTTTAACAAAAAAAACTTAATATAAAATAATTTCCTTATTTTATTTCAGCTAGTTGCAAAGTCAAATATCTCTCTTTTCATTTATTTTAGCTTGATGTACCAACAACACCCCCAACAACCAAACTGAATTAATGAATAAAAACTGTATAGACATTTATTAATTAAATGAAATGGTAAATCAAAATAAAAACGTACTCAAACTTAAATAAACTATAATGGTATCTCAGTTATACTAAAATAACACTGCTTTTGTGACTTTTTTCACAATAATGTACAGTTAAGGGCGGCACGATATAGTGAATTAAATAATTAATAAAATCTTTAAATGAAATAAAATGTTAACATTTGCAGCATTTTCATTTAGTTTAACTTGATGTACTAAAATAACTGAAACTGAAATCATTCATAAAACCTGTAGACTGAAAAGACAATAACTAAAAAAGGCAAAAAAATATTAAAACTTAAAATTACAACTGAAATGTAAAAATATTTAATAAATAATAAATTAATATATATATATAAAATAACAATAATATATATATTAACAAAAAAAAAAAAGACATAACAATATATATAAAAGAAAAAAATAAATGATGAAAGCAAACAAAATTACTAAAACCTAAAAGTAAATGAATATGTAATACTATTTTAATGAAATTAAAATAACACTGCTTTCTGTTAACTTTTTCCACAATAATCATCGCGATATGGCTTAGTCTACTAGTCATATGAAGGCTGCATTTTAATTAATTATAAATTTTAAATTATAAATTATAAATGTTTCAGAGTCAGTGTAGTTAATATAATTACTGTGGGGGCAGCTGTGGCCTGTTGGTTGGAGAATTGGACTTGTAACCAGAAGGTCGCAGGTTCGAGTCACGGTGCTGGCAGGAGTTGTAGGTGGGAGGGAGTGAATGAACAGTGCTCTCCACCCTCAATACCTATGGCTGAAGTGCCCTTGAGCAAGGCACTTGCAAGGCACCAGGGAGCAACCGGGGTACCCCCAGTTGCTCCCTGGGTGCTGGATATATAGCTGCCCACTGCTCTGGGGGTTGTGTGGTTCATGGTGTGTTCACTTCTCACTGCTGTGTGTGTGCACTTGATGGGTTAAAAGCAGAGCACCAATTCCGAGTATGGGTTTACCATACTTGGCAAATGTCATGACTTTCACTTCCACGTACACTTTTATAAGTTTATTGATAAACGTGATTTTTAATTTTTTTTTTAATCCTCGCTCTACAGCAGCATTTCTCACAGGTTCCCAAAGCTTTTCACAGTACTGTTTTGCAGTTGCTGTATGATATTTTAAATTACAATCACATTCTTCACAGCAAATACAAACGTAATTTGCAGCTCTGCAGCTGTAGGACAAAACCGCCTGATGTGCTGCTGTAAGAACAGACTCCTGCATCCAGATATTCAGTGTTTAGTGACATTGGTTTTGGTGTTCTGTACTGTAGCTGTTAATCGACGTGCTCTGTGTGTTTGTTGATCAGGGCACATTTCCACCTCATCCTGGAGGGACTTCACTGCCCGCTGTGCCAGGTGAGATTCATACTGCCAGTACACCTGTTCACAACCTCAGACTTCCCTCAGTCTGCATGACTCCTAATGCAGTGCTTACAAGAAGAGAAGTACACTGTGACTTTAGCATACTTTTAAAAAGAGTACTTATGGAAAGAATATACTAAAGTTTGAACCAAATGCAATGTTTTTGAACACTTAATTGCATGTTTATTGCAATTAAATGAAAATGTGTTAGATTTTAATTTTATATCAAATGCAGTTAGCTGAACTTTTGCATGCTTTTTTGATACACTTAAGCAGGACTTAAGTACATCTTTATATGTAATTTCATAATTACTTCTGTTGTCTTTGAAATATGGTTAAAATGAACTGCTGAATATACTGACAAACATTTATGATAAACTAAAATATACTTTAATGCCATTTCAAATGAAAACTTATGTCATGTATTAAAATTGATTTGCAATTCAATATTTGCAATAATGAAGTTGCAAAGTATTGCATTTACAATATATTAACTTCAAATTTAATATCAGATAACACTACAGTTAAAATGATAATTAAGTACTTTACGTGTGCTTTAGTATTTTAGTCAACACATTGGAAAAAATACTTCTTTAAAACACAACAAAAAATTTTAAAGCAATGATTTAAAATGTTCTTTAAAAAAAAAACATTTGATTTGACATTATTACAAAGCTCACTCTTTAAAAGTGTACTTAAGTGTGTTACGAAACAGTCATGAAGGTGTCTCTCTTTAAGTCACTTAAGTGGCTTTTTATTGCAGTAATATTATATTAAGATTTGAAGTGGCCTTCTTTTCCCCAAGTGTCTAGACACCTGTATTTATTAGCTGATTTAATATAGCTAATAAGTACAAACACACTCTTAAAGTGCCAGGTGGACATTCAGCCACGCCCACTGCTGATGTCACTGAACCACCCACCAATCAGGAGCCAGTGGAGATCAGACACTCGTCTTTGACCAATCAGGATCCATGGAGGCCCTTATCTGAACGCTCACAGCCCAATGAGGTCTACGACTCCAGTCTGTCTGATCTCCCGTCACACTACAGTCCTGCTGCGAGAGCGGACAGAAGCAGCATCTACGAGGCCATGGCAGCGTCCAGACACACCGTCCTGTACGAGAACTGCGTCCAGTGCAGGAGAGGAGAGGACAGCTGCCAGCTCCTCAGACCTGCTCCTCCATCCAGAGACGTGTTTGTCCAGGAACTGAGGAGAAACATCCCAGAGTCCTCCTGCTCCTCCGCAGTCTCTCTGCAACGAATACCTGAAGAAGGTAAGAGAGCGTCGAGCCCAAACTCTCACGCCGGATTCGTCTCGTCTCTAACCCAACTCTCCTTTGAGGACTCTTCGAATCTTCTCCTCCTCACTCCAGAAGTCTCTGTCTAATCGTATTAATTATGACTTTTCTTCTTCTGCCTGCAAACCCATCTGTGTTGTTGTTTCCCATTTCTGAGAAGGTTTGGATGGGTGGAGATCACTGGAAAGCGAGTTTGACGCACGGTTATTTTCAAGTGTGTCTGATTTCTGAGCCTTTTATTTGCAAACTTACATTTCAACAAAATATGACGTTTTTAGGCCAAAACCTACAGTCTATCATTTTTCATGCAAGTCAGACATCAGAATATAATATGCAGAAGAAAAGATAGCTTAGTACTTTTTAAACCTGGTATAGGAGAATATACTTTTTGAATTGAAAACGGATATATTTGCATTGCTTCTGTGTTTGTTTCTGTCTCTGTGCAGATAACAGAGAGAGAATATGTGCAGAGAAAGGAAGAATGGATCCTGCCTATGAGATCATGGACAGCCGATCATCAGACAGGAGCCCAGAGGTGAATTAAAGCCAAAAGAAGTATACACTAAATACAGCAGTAAAACAAATGCAACCCAGCACTGCAGCCAGATTCACATCTTTATTAATGATCAGTATTATTTAACACACGGGTGCTCTGTTAACCCTCTACACTCTAGCTGCAGTGATGCTAATGCTGCGTCAGATCATCTTCAGACCGGTTTGTATTGTGAATTAAAACTATTAAAAATATTTTTTGTTAATTGAAATAATGTAAAATATAAATACTAGATGAAAAAAAAAACTATAAAGGATGTAAATAAATAAATAAATAAAATAAGTGAATGAAGTGCTAAACTCAAACACTAAAATATATTAAAGCTAGACAGAACTAATAAACATAAAATATTAATAAAAATGACAAAAAAAAACCTAAAATTAAAATGAAAAAAAAAAAAAAAAAAACTAATTCAAAATTTTAATAAATACCATAATAGTATACAGGTGTTGGTCATGTTTTTGGGGTATCATGTGAGAGTTTGTTTTTTTTATTAATTCCATTCAAAAAGTGAAACTTGTATATTATATTCATTCATTACACACAGACTGATATATTTCAAATGTTTATTTGTTTAAATTTGGATGATTATAACTGACAACTAAGGAAAATCCCAAACTCAGTATCTCAGAAAATTAGAATATTACTAAAGACCTATACAAAGAATGGATTTTTAGGAATCTTGGCCAACTAAAAAGTATAAAAATGAAAAGTATGAGCATGTACAGCACTCAATACTTAGTTGGGGCTCCTTTTGCCTGAATTACTGCAGCAATGCGGCGTGGCATGGAGTCGATCAGTCTGTGGCACTGCTCAGGTGTTATTAGAGCCCAGGTTGCTCTGATAGTGGCCTTCAGCTCTTCTGCATTGTTGGGTCTGGCATATCCTATCTTCCTCTTCACAATACCCCACAGATTTTCTATGGGGTTAAAGTCAGGCAAGTTTGCTGGCCAATTAAGAACAGGGATACCATGGTCCTTAAACCAGGTACTGGAAGCTTTGGCACTGTGTGCAGGTGCCAAGTCCTGTTGGAAAATGAAATTTGCATCTCCATAAAGTTGGTCAGCAGCAGGAAGCATGAAGTGCTCTTAAACTTCCTGGTATACAGCTGCGTTGACCTTGGACCTCAAAAAACACAGTGGACCAACACCAGCAGATGACATGGCACCCCAAACCATCACTGACTGTGGAAACTTTACACTGGACCTCAAGCAACGTGGATTGTGTGCCTCTCCTCTCTTCCTCCAGACTCTGGGACCCTGATATCCAAAGGAAATGCGAAATTTACTTTCATCAGAGAACATAACTTTGGACCACTCAGCAGCAGTCCAGTCCTTTTTGAAGCGAGACGCTTCTAACGCTGTCTGTTGTTCAAGAGTGGCTTGACACAAGGAGTGCGACAGCTGAAACCCATGTCTTGCATACGTCTTTGTGTAGTGGTTCTTGAAGCACTGACTCCAGCTGCAGTCCACTCTTTGTGAATCTCCCCCACATTTTTGAATGGGTTTTGTTTCACAATCCTCTTCAGCGTCCGGTTATCCCTATTGCTTGTACACTTTTTTCTACCACATCTTTTCCTTCCCTTCGCCTCTCTATTAATGTGCTTGGACACAGAGCTCTGTGAACAGCCAGCCTCTTTTGCAATGACCTTTTGTGTCTTGCCCTCCTTGTGCAAGGTTTCAATTGTTGTCTTTTGTCAACTCAGCAGTCTTCCCCATGATTGTGTAGCCTACAGAACTAGACTGAGAGACCATTTAAAGGCTTTGCAGGTGTTTTGAGTTAATTAACTGATTAGAGTGTGGCACCAGGTGTCTTCAATGTTGAACCTTTTCACAATATTCTAATTTTCTGAGATACTGAATTTGGGATTTTCCTTAGTTGTCAGTTATAATCATCAAAATTTAAAGAAATAAACATTTGAAATATATCAGTCTGTCTGTAATGAATAAATATAATATACAAGTTTCACTTTTTGAATGGAATTAGTGATATAAATCAACTTTTTGATGATATTCTAATTATATGACCAGCACCTGTAAAAATGATACTAAAATAAGAATGCTTGAGACAGCATTGGATAAAATTAACAGACCATGTGTGTGAAATGTGCCAGTGAATCTGACGGAAATCTGAAAAAAATACATTTTTTATTTTAAATTATCTGATGTGTTTATTTAGGCTGGTTTGATCATACTGATTACAATGATATACAGTATATATATAATTATATATAATTAAATTTAATTTAAAAAAAAATCATTACTTAGAATAAAAGGATTTCTTAAAATAAATCTTAAAATCTTCTCAAATCTTGGGAAGCATATTATTTATTATATATTATAAATTATTATATATTATAAACGTATTATTTTTTTCAGCTAGCTGCCAAAGCAACAATCCTCATTTTATTTTACTTTAACTTGAAGTACTTAACTTTAACTAAAAAAATATAGAGATTTCTAAAATAAAGCAGTGTTTCCACACAGGAAGTGAGGCTACAAAGCTCTGACATCTTGAAATTAAACTTGGCCTGTTTCATCATTATCATTCAGCCATTTATAAAGCTATTTTTAGAGTAATGGCCATTGTGGTAGTTACCTAAGCAGTGCAGTAACAGCACTATCTAGTGGTTATTTGCACCCAGAATGTAAGCAGAAAATCCTTAGAACTTAGGATTTATTTGGTCTAATGTCATTAGTTATTAGCATTTGAAAAATAATTAAATATTACATTAAATTATCAATTTTTTTTAATTTCTTATTGCATGCAATGAAAAACAGAAACATTGAGATCCCCCCTTAATAACTTAATGCATAAAAAGGGTTAAAAGAGGAGTCAAATACAGCAGAATGCCACACACAGTATGTGCTATTGAGAGTCAGTCGTGTGAAAGCTGCGTCTGTATCACACTTATCTTCTGTCTGTGTCTCATAATCCCGAGCATTTATAATGAAACCCTTCTGAACCTGTTCAGACAGATCACACATTCAACCGGTGTGGACATGTTGGTTTTTAAGTGAGAGTCGGACTAACAAAAGGTGTGTTTTTCCATGGATAAATGCCTCTCTCTCTCTCTCTCTCTCTAACTCTGTGTCAGGAGGAGCGCAGCAGGTACGAGCTCATGAAGATTTCTCCTCATCTGACTGAAGGTGATCTCAGATCTGAGTGCTTCTGTGATTTCTCTGTGCCGTTTGATGTGTGTGTGTGTGTGTGTGTGTGTATGTGTGATGTGTGTGTGTTTTCTCTGACCGGTTCAGTGCTGACAGACAGACTCAGAGGAGACACGGTGACATACGTGAATATTCCCACCAGCCCCACGTCCAAAAAACAGCTGCATTACATGGAACTGGAGCTGCAGGAGTCCAGCGCCGCCGTCAGAGGTGCACATTAATAATAATATTAATAAGTGATCAAAAATTAATATAAATTAATAGAATTGTAAAAATTGTGAAATATTATTAAAATTTAAAATAGCTGTTTTCTTTATGAATATACTGTAAACTGTAATTGATTTCTGTGATGCACAGCTGTATTTTCTAGCATCATTACTCCAGTTTTCAGTGTCATATGATCATTCAGAAATCATTCTAATATGCTGATTTGCTTCTCAAGAAACATTTCTGATTATTAACAATGATGAAAACAGTTGGACTGCTTCATATTTTTGTGGAAACTGTGATATAATTTATTTTTCTGGATTTACAGATGAATGGAAAGTTCAAAAGAACAAAATATTTGAAATAGAAATACACTTTTGATCAATTTAATTCATTGTAATTTTTCAAACTTTTTCAGGCAAGATTTTCTCTGGCCAACACTGTGGCTCGCTTTCATGAACTTCCCCTGCTGCTTGTGTTTGTTGTCTGTAGGTAAAAGCTCCAGTAAATACGCTCAGATTGACATCACAGCGACGGAGGCGGCTCACAGAGCGGGTTCCCAGCATGCACTGGGGAGAGAGGAAGGCCTACAGAGACTGGAGCAGCAGAGGAGACGACGAGGACTTCCTCACACTGAAGATCGACTCTTCTCTTGACAAACTGACCAAAACACTTGCATCAGTCGAGACAGTAAAACACAGAATGTAGTGTAGTGTCTAGTATAGTGTAGTAGTATGTAGTGTAGTACAGTGTCATCATGTGGATTCACTGTGTAGTGGATGGTGAATGAGTGCACGTGTCGAACACAGCATATACACAAACGTTTGAAATACAGGAATATATATTCATGTCACATGCTTAGACCAACCTGTAAAACACACATTCAGTCTACAGTGAGCCGCCGCTATGTGAATCTGTTTCTGTATTCTCATGTTAGATAAATATGTGCAATGCACAGAAATGCATTTTTAATTTATTTTAATTTATTTCATTTTAAAACGCTGAATATTAGTTGTATTGCTTTCGAGTTGCATCTGTATTAAATAGACTGCATTTGTGTAGCATCTTTAGTCTTTTTATTAACCTAAATTCAAGTGTACTGAGTCATTTTTACATTAAACTACTTATTTTGTATTTTGTACATTACAGGGCTGTATTTTCTCTTTTTCTTTTCAGCACTGAAGGAAGTGAACACCATGTGTGTCTTTGTTTGTATTGGAAATTGAAATCAGATTGAACTGCGATATGTTAACATATACCGATGCTGCTAGATATAGATATTATATGTAGATATATTAAAACATAATTACTTAAAATGTACTTTAAAGCCTAACCTTTAATTTGACATTATTACAAAGATAATTTTCTTTAAAGTGTACTTAAATATGTTTAGAAACATAGTCACTTAAGCTGAACTATATCTGACCCACACAAAACTCATAATAAAATACAATATATATGACCCTGGACCACAAAACCAGTCTTAAGTGTCATTTTTTTTTTTTGAAATTGAGATTCATGCATCATCTCTCCATTGATGTATGGTTTATTATGATCGGACAATATTTTGCAGAGATACAACTATTTGAAAATCTGGAATCTGAGGATGCAAAAAAATCTAAATATTGAGAAAATCATCTTTAAAGTTGTCCAAATGAATTCTTAACAATGCATATTACTAATCAAAAATTAAGTTTTGATATATTTATGGTAGGAAATTTACAAAATATCTTCATGCAACATGATCTTTACTTAATATCCTAATGATTTCTGGCATAAAAGAAAAATCTATAATTTTGACCCATGCAAGGTTTTTTGGCTATTGCTACAAATATACCCCAGAGACTTAAGACTGGTTTTGTGATCCAGAGTCACATATAATAGTAATCAGATCAGACACAAAAAAGCGAAGGCTTTTTCTCCATTTCTGTCCCCGATGGAGTTTTGGTTCGCTTGGCTTGTGTAGTTGGGGACACTTGACTGATCGCACAGACACTGGAAGAGAGCTGAACTGGATGATGACATCACTGAATCATAAACTGAGTGTTTGTGATTGTCCTCTTGCATTATTGACAAAATATTCCCTGTTTTTCACTGTAAAGCTGCTTTGACACAACCAGTATTGTATCAGTATGTTTTACTGTATGTAAATATCCTGGTTGTTGAATGGTGGTCATCTCTTGCTGTCTTTGTCATTTATTCACATGATATCTCATTCTCACAGACTGAACTTCCCCCTTCACCTGTATGATAGCTGAACTTTGCTGTGTGACGCACTCCACCCGCAGACAAAAGTTTATTCTTAAGATAAGAAAAGAAACCTCTAAACATGATGAAACTTCAACATACACTACATGTATCCTCAGACATTTATTTTTTATTTATTTTTTTATTAATACTCTATGAAATCTATTTGTGAGATACAACACTAAATTTAGTTGAGTCATGAATTTATTTAATAGCTTTTACTTGTCAAATGAACCTTCGATTGTATATTATGAATATTGTTGGCTTCTTGACAAGTTGCTTTTGTTCCTCTTTGAACGAGTCACTTTGACATGTTTAAAATCTTCGGCTAAGTGTATAAATGTAAATGTAAACTTTGTTAGTTGCAGTGAGTTTGACTTTCATTTTTATGTCAGAAAAAAGAAATCAATTTGTAAAAGTCTATGTTTAGAAATATTTGATGACATGAAGCATTCATTTTATGTTCATGTACAAAAAAGGATGAACATGATGCAGAACTATATATATTTAATTAAGGGGTCAACAGTGTACAGGGGTCAATTTGATTACTATTGAATAAATATTTTCTTAAAAAATTATTTGTTTTCTCCTGTTGATGTATGATTCCAGGAATATTCTGTTTAATATATACAGTAGTATACTAATATAACATGAACAAATGATTAACACATGATTTGTTAAGATGTGAAAATATAGTAGAAACCTACACAACAAACAAATACCAAATATGTGACCTTTACAGACAGTTTACAAATTTAAAAGTTACAGCTCGCAAAATTCTTTTCATTTCCTCAAGGCAACAACACAGGCAATTTGTAAGCTGGTTGTATTTTGTAATTACATTTTCTAGCGTTTTACACAGATATATTGTTTCCTGTTGGTTTGTGTTACTGTGATGAGAGTCAAATTAAATGTAAGGCTTTTGTTTCATACATTGTGTTTCAGTGAGCGATCTGAGGATTGTTCTTCTGGGGAAGAGTGTGTCACAAAATAGTGGCGTGGGAAACTTCATCTTAGGATGAGCAGCGCTTGACGGTGAAGCTCCTCCAGATGTTGTAGAGAGAGTCAGAGGAAGAGTGAAGGACAGACATGTGATGCTCATCAACAGTCCTCAGCTGCTCCAGACAAACATCTCAGATCATCAGATCCGAAACCAATGACAGCCTACAGAAAATCATTCAGAAATGCTTCAACAGAAGCAGCTCTACTGAAGATCTTCTGCAGACATTTGAGGACAAATGAATCATGCAAATGAATACCAGACCTGGTTTATTTCAAAGTGACGCAACAAGCCACAGAAAGACATGAGTGTGACAATATACTGTACGATGTTCCTAGTGATAAATGATCTACAATAATTATGAATTTTAAAACGTTTTTTGACACTAATAAAAAAAAAAATTAATAAATAAAAAAAAAAACTGTTCTTTTAAGAGCTGTTCACTGGAAGGTTCTTTGGGAAACCAAAAATAAAACTTTTGTACACTTTTAAGAAAAATGGTTCTAAACAGTGCCAGAAAAGGGCTTTTTGGCTTGTAACAATAGCAGAATAGCAGATTCCATCAAGAAGAACCATACTTTGCTGAACATACTAAAAATGCTAAACACACACACACACACACACACACATATATATATATATATATATATATATATATATAATTACAGTTTTAATGATAGTTTATGCATAAACCCATGCATATTATATATATATATATATATATATATATATATATATATATATATATATATATATATAATATATATCTGTATATAAATTAAATATCTCTGTTAAGAAGAGGAGAGCATTTTCCTTTGCTTAACATGTAACTGTAATGAGGGGTCAGAGGCCTGCAGGTCCATTTGCAGCTTTAATAATAACAGCAGAGTCAAACAGGCAGTAATCAATCAATGGTGTCAGGAACATCAGAGACAATCCAGAAGAGCTAACAGTAAGTAGAGGTGGGGTGTTTGAGGGCGGGTGGAAGGGAGGGGAGAGTGTGTTTAATCAATTAATTAAGTAGGGAGGGCGGGAGGGAGTGAAAATAGGACGAACAGTCCAAGATAGTACATAGGAGATCAAACAGACAGGGAATAAATGTTCAGAAATGTTAGCCATGGCAAAACAAGACTTTGTGAAAAGTAAGAGTCTGGATGCAGTTTAAATAGGGAAGCTAAGGGGTAACGCCTGTGCCAGTAATCAGTCCCAGGCACGGGGTGTATGGGAAATGAAGTCCATGAATGCTAGTACTCAGAGGAGGGTGCCCTCCGGTGGTGTTTGTACAAGTTTGTTTGAAAATCAATTACAAGTTAAATTTGTATTTAAATTCAAGATTGAAACAATGTAGACTGTTGAAATGTGCTGACAGTCTGTGTAGCTGGATAGTTGAGCTTCAGAAAATCAGTAATGAGGTGCTTTGACACCTTTGAGGTGCTAAACTAACACAAAGAATATTTCTGCATTAAAGTGTTCTTCAGGATGATATGGCTCGAAATAGAACTGTTACTACATGTAAAGAACCTTTAAAGAACCGTCTTTTTTAGAGTGAAGAGTACACAGCTCTCACAGCTCTTTTTTTTTTTTTTTGTTTTACTGTAATTTAATTATCTTCTTGATTCTTGATTATGAGTTATGAGTTGATTATCTTCTGAAGAAAGGAGGCATAAAGTCCTAAAGTGCAAAATGGACTTATCTAAACATATATCTAAATATCTAAACATGAAGATACATGTACTTGAGAAGCATAAAGACATAAGATATTAAGTATTAAGTAAAATTTTATTTTTGCAGTGTAATACTAATGCATTTCCTTGTTTTTATGTTATACAGAGAGCGAAGATGAACTGAGGATTGTGCTGCTGGGAAAAACTGGAGCTGGGAAGAATGCAACAGAAAACACAATCTTATCTGCGTTTATAGTAGAAACATCTCTTGAGTCAGTTACTACATTACTACATACTCACCACGGTGCTCTTCACCAGAGGAGATGATCTGAAGGACAAAAGTGTTTGGGAAAACCTGGATCTCCTTTGATGAACCTGATGAAGAAGATGAAGAACGAGACACTTACTCTCTCTAATAAGATTCTCCTCAGATCACAGTAAGAAGTGAGTTTATACCTCAGGAGAGTAGAACTTCATCAAAAACACTGAAGAGGATTATTCCAGTATCTGTGAAATGATCTCAAATTCATATTTCTCAACATATACCATATTGATAAAGCTCAAAATGCTTAAGTACTTCTTCAGTTTGTTACTAATCATAACTGCTTATTCTTTGATGAAAAAAAAGTAAGAATATTCATAATAGATTGCTGATTATATTTTGATAAATGTGCGATGCTATTAAATCTCAGTACGGCTGTTCAGATCATTGGGAAGCGTGAGGAATAAACAACAGCTCGTTGATTTGATTTCATTGCTGTTATAATTTGAAACGTCGTTTTGAAATTAAAAAAAATTATTTATTATTATAAAAATCACCATAGACAGTAGATTTTCATTATTTTAGAGATTTTCAAATGATAAAGCTTATCTTTAATCATAAAGACATAACCAGACCACATTCGTCGCAGCGACATGCCAAATAACATCCTAAAGTTACTTTATGATTCACATATTTAAAGAGGTGTCGTTATAATTGTACGTATGTTGTTGGGATAGAGGTATAGTGACTGCGACCAATAATGAGAACTTATATTGACTGTAATAACGTTGCTGTAGCACCAGGGGGCGCCAAAGTACATCGGGATTTTGTATTACTGTTAGTTTGCCTGGGCTCTCTTCTGACTTGGACTAATTCTTAATAAACAGCAAACCCTTGGAAATCGTCCACTGTACTCTTATTGCACACCCAAGCTGTTCACACTTATGTCTGTGCACTGTTTAAATACAATATACAGTCCACACAATAACAAAACTGAGCTAAGGCTAAGTTAGACTTCTGTTGTGCACTTTGATTCCAAAAAAAAAAAAAAAAAAAAAATATATATATATATATATATATATATACAAATTTGAAAACTATGTTTAAGTTGTATTCAGTAGTTTGATACTATTTAAAAAGTTTTAGAAGTTAGGGTTAGAGTCATATGAATGCTGTACACTCACATGAGACTCTACTGAGTATTTTATTTTCTATAAAAATTGCTTTAATTATAAAATATCCCCCTTATTTTTGAACGCGTAAGTAAGCCATTTTCTGTGAATGTGCAAGACTTCTGGCCGCTGCAGGGAAGTAACGAGAATAAACACATGCAGTAAACAGTAAAACTGTTTGCATTACAAACCACTGTGTTCATAATTAAGATAATACATTACAATAACATGGTAAGGCACACCAGTTTGCAATATAAAGCAGCAAAACAGGCTGTTTTGCACAGCTAAAAATAGCTGGAAACTTGTTAGTACTTGCACTACTGTCTGTTCATCCAGAATACTGAGTAATCCATTTGCCCACTGAAATATTTTCTATGCACTTTTACTGTCCATTGCACTAGTGTAAATGATGTTCATATGTTCATAGTTTCTGCTTATAGTGTACATACACTTTTACATAATCCATCTGTATAGTCTGTTCATAGTACACCTATCTGTATATCATGCTGATTGTATTTAAAAATCTATAAATTATGTCCATAATACTGCCTTATTTGTGTATTTATTGTACATTTGTAACATATTGTAGACACTGTATATTCTGTACTTACTGCTTATTGCGCTTCTGGTTAGATGCTAACTGTGCATTTCGTTGCCTTGTACCTTACATGTGCAATGACAATAAAGTTGAATCTTTTTGGTGAAGAAAAGGTACACACTTTTGTGATTGGACTTATTGGCCTTGTCCCAGATCGCACCCTAAACCCTTGAGGTCTTCCTCTGAGTCCACACTTTCATGATGTAATCGGGTAGAAGTTATTATTATTATTGTTGTTATTATTATTATTATTATTATTATCAAATGCCATAAGAGCAAGATGTGCTACATAGATACTCACATTATTAACAACATTAGCTGCCAGGCAAAAATTCAGTGATTTTCAAATCTTTTCCTACATGCTTTCAGCGCTTTCTGTGTGTAATGACAAATAATTTATAAAATAGCATTCATTTGGTTTACAATGATTTCAATTTCTTCTTGTCTATAAGCTATATGCTATTTTCCTGATAAAGTCAAGATGAGCGAGCACTCTGGCATCATTATAAATGGAGAGAGAGGTGAGTTAACACAAGCGGACTGTAAATCATGACTCACTCTAAATTGTGTCCATCAATCAGTGACTTTTAATGAGACGGCAGGAATGTGTGTGTTAATGAGGGCGAGAGTGTTCTGGATTCTGCGTGGGCAGTTGCGATAGATTCAGCAAAAATGCCCTGCATAGATCTGCACAGAACAGAAAAGCATTTATCCGATGAAACGTTCCCAACCAACACTACAGCCTGAGCAACAAGCAGCACTTCACACTCCTGACTCCTGAGAGCGTCTGGAAACACAAAGAAAAAACTGAGTCTCAGTTTAACACAAAAATGACAGATTTAGAGCATCCATACATTGTACACTCTTAGAAAAAAAAAGAAAAAAAAAGTAGAAAAGCTGTCACTGGGCCGGGATCCTTTCAAAAGGTATTATTATGGACCATTTATATTATGTGCCTTTACAATACTAATATGCACCCTTTAGAAAAGGTATACTGTCCCACTAACAAAATCTGAAACTTTTTTTTTGAGACAGAGAGAGAGAGAGACAGAGAGAGAGAGAGAATTTTATTAGTTTATCAAATAAAATCAAGCCTGTTAATGTGGGTGAATCTCCTGAAAGACAGCAACGAAAATGTCTCAAAATTAAATTATGACTCAATAAATAAATAAATAAATGCATGAAAAAATTAAGCCAATAAAGGGATTGCGTTTATGAAAATTAAGCACATTTATTTCCAAATCTCATTACTGCAATGAATTATGGCAAGTATTCTTATTTAGACATTCTCATTACCAGTAAGTGGAAGAAACACACACACACACACACACACACACACACACACACACACACACACACACACACACACACAGTGTGTGTGTGTGTGTGTGTGTATATATAGATATATATATATATATATATATATATATATATGAAAGTATTACTATCTGTACTTTATGCATCACAGAAAACAGTCACTATTTAAACTAATGGGATGAAAAAAAATATTTATTTAATAATTTAAATAATTGAATAATTATTATAATTTATTTAAAATGTAATTAATTATTTATTTTAACTCAAAGCGAAAACGACTAACCCCTGCAAATTCGCAGTTTCCAGATGAAGTTTGTTTAAAGTTGACTGTTTTTTTAAAATAGAAATAATTTTTAAATTTATATTTTATATACATTTCTTTTTCTTTTTTGGCGTTTGAAACTCGTGATGATTCTAGAGTCGGAGAACGCCGCTGCTGTAACCACGGCAACGCATCCACTTGGCCATCGTGACGTCACTGAGCCACACGGCGACACCTGTGCGCGCGCGCACACACACACGCAGAAAGAGAGAGAGAGAGAGAGTGTGTGAGAGAGAGAGAGAGAGAGAGAGAGAGAGAGAGCGGGGCTGTGGTCAGTCTGATCGTTGCTCCTCGCCATAGGTGATGTCTGGGAATAAAAGCATGAAACTGGAAACAGAGATGCGCTCTCGGAGCTCCGCCCCTGAATAACATCATCATCATCATTGTAATATCGTTATGAGTAGTAGGGGAGTAATTGGTGGGCAGGGGAGGGGAGAGGAAGGAGGAGTGTTGTCATGCTGCTGGTTTTTTATTCATCTCTTATGAATGTAAGTCACATTTATTCATTTGTTCCATAAATGAGGTTATCAATGTGTTTATTTGCTCTTTTTATTTTATTGTTATCGGAATTGGTACACTACACATGATGCCTCATTAGAGATCATATGAGTATAAACAGATAACGGTGCGTTAGATCAGAACTCACCTTCAGATAACAAGACTATTCATCATTTAGTGGTTTTATATATATGGAGATTTACATCCATTAATATTTGGTTCCAGAGCTCAGAGGTCATGAGAAAGAGAGGTCTGTTGCATGTCAGACAGACGGTGATTATTCAGGTATGACATCCATACCCCACTTTAATAGAAGCATGATAAATGGCAGCATGATTAGAAGTGACATTGCCATGCATGGAGAAATTTACTGAGGATGTTCACAACGTGAAATGACAAATCACTGGGAGAGAGATACTGTATGTCCAAATATCAGAAATTCCCCAAATAACAAATTCAACCAACTCCTGTTTTCCACTATATGTATCATTGTCATTACAAGAAACAACAAATAAATAACAAATAAATAGAGATAAATACCAAGAGAACAACAGTTAGAACTAATCGTACCAAATGACCCAACACATCTAGTTTCTGTACTGAAGTTGTTTTTGTACTTAATTTGATCCTTTCTAGCATTAAGTGTAAATGCCTCAATACAGTAAATGTGGCAAATCACTAAGAAAATAGACTACACAACTTTCATTCATTTATTCTAATAGCATGATCATCAAGCAAGCAATACTGTTGATCTAGTGAGGAAAATATTACTTTTATAAGTGTTATAACATAAGCATGAGAGGACCTTAAAGTAGACTATGAAAGTTCCATTCTTCATTCATTTTTCTTTCTTATTTTATAGACAATAACGCCTTAAAATGAAAAGAGATTTGTTTTGTGGCAGTCGGATTTGTCAGTAGTAACAACGTGAATGATTTTTAGCTCTTATTTGTGGTCATATAAGGTTCATGCTGTGAAATGTGCTGAGTCGGGCATGAGAGGGATGTATACATTATTTTGACATTGTGCCGTTTCACTGCGACCTTGAAAATGCAGACGCAGCTAAGAATAAGAACAAGTCAGCAATCGCAGATGCTCACAGATTCACACTTGCATGCTTACCGATTACTTAGACACACAGACATACCTGACCTGACAGCAAAGTTCTTGTTGGCTTTGAGTGGTGTGTGATTAACCTCGATCCTGCCCTCTCTGTGTGATTATTTTTCTCAGGCTAATATGAGGAAGCCTCTGGTGTGCTGAAGGACATCTGGATTCTGCAGATTTACTGTACAAGTAGCATTCTCAGCATGCACTAAGCCCAACCGTAGCGTAACGAGAGAGTACATGAGCATTGAAGCAGACAGAACGGCCATGGCCTCCGACGTGCAGCACCATCAGATCATCTGTGCCCGCCTGCGCTCTCAGCGCTTGTGGAAGAAACTCAGGCCTGCACGGGTGCTCGGCTTCCTCATTAGTCTTTTAGCAATAAGTGCAGTGGCCTTCTCGTGGCGCCCTACTGCTCAGAGGGAGGAGCTACACAGCCACACCCCACACAGGACACTGCTCTCCACACACCTGGGTTACCACAGTAACCTCTCGGAGGACACACCCATAGCCATGCGCTCATCCGCAGAGTCTAACGAGAGTCAGGGGGGCTATCCGACTGACCTGTTCAGCCTGGAGGACCGTCGGCACGGTGCTGTCGTATTACACATGTTCGGCATGATCTACATGTTCATTGCTCTCGCTATTGTTTGCGATGAGTTTTTTGTCCCTGCGCTCACGGTCATCACAGAGAAACTCAAGATCTCTGATGACGTGGCAGGTGCCACCTTTATGGCAGCAGGGGGCTCGGCTCCTGAGCTCTTCACCTCTGTCATCGGCGTATTCATTTCCCATAGTAACGTGGGCATCGGAACCATCGTCGGCTCTGCTGTGTTCAACATCTTGTTCGTCATCGGAATGTGTGCCGTGTTCTCGAAAGAGATCCTGAACCTGACGTGGTGGCCTCTGTTCAGGGACGTCTTCTTCTACATCGTTGGCCTCATCATGCTCATAATTTTCTTCCTGGATAACTACATCATGTACTGGGAGAGTATCAGTCTGCTGCTTGCCTACGCCGCCTACGTGCTCTTCATGAAGTTTAATGGGAATGTAGAGACTCTCGTCAAAGGCATCATAAACAGAAACCAGGTGGTGGAAGTGGAGGCCCAGCCAAAGGTGAGTTGATGACATCTCTACCTTCACCTCACTGTCCAACCACCATAGTTTCAATGGACCCCCATTTGAATTGTGGACTGGCTGAGGAGCTTGGTTGTGGTTGTGGTTCAAGTCTTGGGCCGGCAATACCACGACTGAGGTGCCCTTGAGCAAGGCATCGAACCCCCAACTGCTCCCCGGGCGCCACAGCATAAATGGCTGCCCACTGCTCCGGGTGTGTGTTCACGGTGTGTGTGTGTGTTCACAGTGTGTGTGTGCACTTTGGATGGGTTAAATGCAAGGGCACGAATTCTGAGTATGGGTCATCATACTTGGCTGTATGATGCAGGATTTGGCTGTATGATGCTTGCATGGCACAGAGTGGGACAGGGTCTTTAACTGTGTTTATGGTTGGTTGGAATTTTGAGGAATTTGTGTTTCATTAGGGTTGGAAATGAAGTCTGCAGGACACCAGCCCTCCAGCGGTGGAATTGAAGGACCCTGTTGTAGGCTGTCAGTTAATAATCCACTGTGAATTCAGAATCAGTGCTAACTCATGAGATGTCAGATTGGACACCCTAACCCGGGACTCTTCAATTCCAGTCCTGGAGGGCCTATGTCCTGCTGACTTTAGTACCAATACCAATTTAACCCAATTTTCTGTAAACTGCAAATAATTCTGAACACTCAGCAGGACACTGGCCTTCCAGGACTGAAGGTAAAGAGGCCTACAGTACAGCTGGCCTTCCAGGACTGAAGGTAAAGAGGCCTACAGTACAGTACAGAAAAATAATACTATACACCAGTTTTTCCCAATCCTAAGGTCCCCCAACACACACCTGTTTCTGGTGTTTCTACAGGAACAGGGTTCCTATGTTTCCCAACCCTGTTCCTGTAGACACCAACATACACATCTTTGAACTCTTACTAATCAAACACACCTGGTTCAACTCATCAACTTGTTAGTAGACACTCTATAAGACCAGAAATAGATGGGTCAGATAAGGGATACAGTGTTTAAAATGTGTAATGTTGGGTGTCTCCGGGAACAGGTTTGGGAAACACTGGTTCAGGTATATTTGATTAGGGTTTTAACTTTGCAGGTAGTTGAATCTCTAGGAGCACCCTGTCCTGTAATAATAATTTTATACTAAGGGCTTGTCCAAAATTGTGCACTTGATGTGGACATATGGTCTTTGCTCATGCATGGCATGAAGACACCGCGAGTGCACATCAAGTGCACCATTTGGGAGAGGACAATAGTATAAGATTAGTACATAGTAGTATTAGTTTTAGTTGGTATTTAACATTTGTTAAAAAAAAACATGCCACAAAGAACACCACCAGAAATAGAGCTATAATATTCTGTCCTGCATTTGTTTGTTTTTGCTACTATATGACTATCACTATTTAAACAATCACCAGTAACACTTTTTTACAGAAAACAAGAAATCAGTCTTTATTTCATAACAAAAGGTAATAACCAAAGGGGACAGGGATGGAAAGGTAATTTTGCTGGACAGTGGGATTTGGAGGAGGACAGGTCATGATTGAAAGGAGAGATCCTCAATATGAGTTCATGAGGAAGATGAAGAGTAAGCACATTCTTCTATTCTTAACACACAATACTGGACCTGAATCAGCCCTCAAATGTTGCCAGGCAACAGGTACATGTTGTCTTTATGGGATACACGTAGACACATATGCACGTTCATGCATGTCTGTGAATATAGTTTTCTTGCAGTTCTCTTTATTTTGGTGTTCATGAAGACATAAGCTCTTCATTTGTGATGCAGTAGTCATGGATGCAGCTGAAATAATCCTGCAGGCTTTATGTACCATAATCCATTTCTCTCCGCTAATGCAACCAGGCCTCGACTAACAATAATCATGATCTAATACCGCAGTTCAACCTTGAGCGTAATCCCTAACCCATTCAGCTTTCAAAGCATCCTCAAACACGGCTCAAGAAGATTCACAATTTCCAAAGGAAGTTCCCTGAAAATTGTCTGCTTTGCAGGTTGCTTCATTAATCCCAAAAGTGTTTAGGGGTTCAATCAATATTCTTGCAAACCTACAGAAGAATTGTGCTACTTGCAAGCAATCCAGGAAGTATCATTTGTTAATCTAAAATGAGACTGTTTCCAGAAAAGAATTAGCAGGTATAAGAACAAGTTTTTGCTTACACAGTGATTAGGACGTGCCTAATTAGTTACATTTGAACAGTCTGCACAAATTTTTGCAATTTGCACAATTAACTCAGAACAACCACAGATTCAGCAAACTGGTTTCGGGATCAATGCTGCTGTTTTTGCAATCACATCCTTGCAGATACTGCTGGTACATCACATGGCCTCCACAGCAGTTCACAAACTCCCACAGGACTGTAGTGTTTGGTCAACTATTTGAAATCTTAAAACCTGTAACATTTGTGTTAGTAGCTCAAAATCTCAAGAGTTGTATTATGCATGTCCCTTTTATATACATGCAAGGAATGGTTTTCAAAACTATGTCTGTCTGTTCTTGGCGCCGTTCCCCCTTTCCACAACTTGAATGCAGAATCATGTGCATCATACTGTGAATGATTAGGGGGGTAACAATGTTACATTCAAAAATCACCAACAACAAATTTAGCAGATAGGAAATTCTTTTATCCCTCAGCCATTTTCTATGATATTTTGTGCCTGAAAAGAAACAACTTCGCCATTGTAATGGATTAAGGTGGCCAGGAGGAGTCTTGTGGTGCGGGATCTCAAAGGAGACTGTATTGCAATTGTTGGATGGTGGAGTCATGTTCATTGCCTCATTCTGTTCACAAGAGATTAAACAATGTCAAGTGTTGGTAAAGCCCTGCTGGGTTAAGCTGAACAAATTGTGTCCTGTCGAAAGAAGGAAACAGTCTTTGGAAATAGCAAAGGCTCCTCTGCCCTCTGCTCGGATCTACTGTTGTGTTTCAGGTATGGCAACTTAAGTGGGCAGGAGTCATACAGGGTTAGAAATGTTCATCTGGGGTAGTGAATTTCTGTATGTTGGTATAAAATAAATAATAATTAAAAAAAAAACATATTATAGATGTAATAAGTGCATTAGAACAGATGTATCTCTCAGCGCCATTAGTTTAGGCTGATGTGCCTAAACCACTGTCTTCCTTCAGCGCTAATTGCTTTGACACCAGACAGGTCTCTATGGTGATATGAAGTGAGGTGAAGCATTCGTGAAAAAAACAGCCTGAGAAAAAGGGAAGGAAAAACACACTGATGCTACAGGAAGATATTCATACCAATAGGGGTGTAACATGACTCAAAAGCAGCATTTGTGCCATGAGCCATGTGATTGTAGTCCCAGAAACATAAATGCTGCCTCACAGCTCGGTGACTTTTGAAAATTAATATACTGTTGCTGCAATTCATTGAAGTATTTCTGTAATATTTCTAAGTATTAAAATGCTCTGGTTAAGCTTCAGGAACTCTTATTGATTGTAATGAAAGCCATTGTTTAGTGAGAGTTATTTTGCATTAAGGTGTTATGCGTGATGGTATTTTTTTTTTTTAACCATATTTTAAAATGCTGATATTGCTACCAATTTCTGTAATCTTAGCAAACAGGAAGGATTATTTTATAATTGTGTACCACAAACCAAATATTTAATTGCTAAAATCCATGGCTAATACTTACTGATGTTTGCACTGCCACGCTCCCGTTCTCTTTCAGTTACAGAAATCTGTTTATGTTAAATTTTATTTTACCTACCATTATTGCTCATATTGCTAGCACTCTGGATTTCATGAGTAATCGAAAACAATTTAAACTGCATTAATTCATTCATTTCTCCGTAACACAAGTAAAGTATAGCATAATTAACAAAACTGCCATATAGGGGAGACTGAGTTGTAACACAGACAGTTTAAGCAACAATTATATTATTATTATTTTAAGACATAGAATGGGGACATGAAAATAGAAATGACCTTCTTTTGAAGGTAACACTTTATAATAACTTTTATTAATAAATCATTAGCAAACATTATATAATGCTTATTGTTTCATTAGTCAATATATTAAACTTTAAAACAAATCATTATTTCATGTAAGTTAAAATGCTTACAAATGTCATTAAACTTTCAATTCCATATGAACAAGCACTTATTGAAAATCTATAAATGTTATAAAATGAATAAAAGCTTGTGTTAATGCACAACACTTTTGCTGCTACTGAGGTGTGATACGGTTACTTAGGCCCCATTTACACTGCATGGTTCAAGTGACCCAATTCCGATTTTTTCCTCTCATGTGGCACAGATCGGATATGACCAGTGAACGTGTAAGCAGGAAAAAAAACCGCATGGATTCCGATTTTCTCAGATCGGATTCAGGCCTCATTCATATGTCGTAATAAATCGGATATGAATCGGATACGTATACATTGCGTGTGTCATGTAAGCAGACAAATCGGATATTCCCCAGTAAATGCGAGTCGTACGTCATTAAAAAAGTGACGTCAACTCAGGTGGACACCACCAACTGAGATCACATGACTTATTATAGGCGTGATAGAGGATGAAGGATACACACAGTGGAGCAATGCGGAGGTTTCATGTCTTTTAAGTCTTTGGGGCGAGAGACAGTGCAGGCAAAAATGCAGGGTTGTTACAGAAATAAATAAGTTTGAAGACATTTCACGAGATATGGGGAGGCACGGTTTAAGCGCTTTTTTCTCCGCCGTATGAGACCATTGTTTTGCTGATTTTTTTTTTTTGTTGACTTTTCAATATATTATGGAAAGCAAAACACTGTATAATTTTTATTTGAATCTGCATCCATTGTATTTCGTGCTGTTTTACTTCCTTTTCCGAGTCAGAACGTCTACGTTTGGTAGTTTCAGCAGTGTATAGTGTAAATGCAAAAATCGGATACGGGTCACTTTTAAAATATGATGTAAGCCGGTCGTCAAAAAAATCGGATATAGTCAGAAAATCGGATTTGGGCATCAAGACCTGCAGTGTAAATGCAGCCTTAGGGACTGGTTTGGCGGTATGGGTAGGTTTAAGCATAAACCTTACTAGATGCTTATAATACAGTTTTCCAGTGGAATACAAGATGCTGTATATTTCTACCCGTAACATTGTTTTAAGAATGTTGAGATATATTTCAGGCTTGGAATGTGCCATTTCCTAATGCATTTTTACAGTGAGACAAATGTGTCCTTTTTGGCAGCATGTTTCATCTTCAGAACTCAAGGGCTGAGAAAGCGAGATTGAGGCTGTGTGTTTCGTGTGGGTGTTCTGCGGTGAAATGCGATCGTATGCAGGGTATTTGGAGAGTCTTCTGTTCTATACTGGTTCAGGTAAAGGACCTTTCTGCAAGATTTGTTACTGATGCTCCGATTATCCCCAAGGATTTAGTCTTACCTTGTGACAAGAGATGGAAATTAGTTTTGGAGGTATGAGCTCAAAAAACCTGATAAATCTGGATTTATCTCGAGTGCATAAATAAAATATTGTATAGGAGTGGAGAATGCTAAGATGGTTCCCGATCATTCATGCACTTCCATGTCAGTAGCAAGTAGTGGATTTCTGAAATGATAAAGAAAAGTCATATAGCTATGTAAAATCATAAAAAAAAAATATTTTGCTTACACAATCAAGAAACTCCCAATATTTTAATATGTTTGTTATGTTTTGAATATGTTCATGTTAAAATACTGTTTGTTAAAATAAAATCACATTAAAGGTATGAAAGTTGTCATCAGAATACTCCATCTGCCATCAGACAATCTGGGTTATATGAAGCGACGGGAACACTTTTTGTAAGCGAAGAAAACAAAAATAATGACTTTATTCAACAATTCCTTTGTCAACAGTCTCCGCTGTGTCTCTCCATATCACCGTATGCTGTGTATGCTCTTCTGTATCATCCGCACCACAAATCTTTCAAATCAAAGCTAAATACATGTAAAAACAGCACATCCTTGTGGTGTGGATGATACAGAAGAGCATACGCAGCATACGGTGATATGGAGAGACACAGAAGAGACTGTTGACAAAGGAATTGTTGAATAAAGTTATTTTTGTTTTTTAAGTGTTCCCGTCACTTCATTTAACCCAGATTGCACGTCTGATGGCAGATGGAGTATTCTGACGATGACTTTCATACCTTTCATGGATCTTGACACTGTTATTTACTTGGCAGTCTTTGGGACAGTCACAGGCCTCCTGGTTTACATACAAAATATCTTAAATTATGTTCCGAAGAGGAACAGAGCTTTTACGGGTTTGGAACGACATGAGGGTAAGTGATTAATGACAAAATTTTCATTTTGGGGTGGAGTATCCCTTTAAAGTATTTTCCTTTAACTACAAATTAATACTAAACTTAATAATAGTTAACTTTTGTTTGTTTTTACTATCTGTTGTTTGGATATATTATTGTTATTATTATTAATTGTCGTTTTTGGACCATTACTTAATAAATCCTTGGTGAACACAAGGTGTCAATGAAGTTTATGGTGTAATTATAGTCACAAGCATCCCTTAATTTATTTGCCTTCAGTCAGCATATAATCAGAATTGAACATTTTTATTTTTTTTCTTACCGAAGATGAACATCTGCAGCTGTACAAACATCTGATTGGATGAGATTATTTTAAATCCACTTAAATTACCTGCAAACTGCTTAAGCAACATGAATTGTTTCAGCTCATGGAAAGAAATACATTTTATCTGAAACTTTATCCACTCTTAGTGTCACTTTAGTAAGAGTTGTTCAGACACTATTGGATCTGTTTTATATTATCCTCTCCTTCTTTGCAAATGTAAATGTGTATATTTTTGTAAATATCCTTGTCCCGATGCCAGAATCATCTAACCAGTCCATTAGTTTAAAACTGTCATTGATCCGCTTCAGTGCATGTCAGAAGTTGTGCTATTTTTATCTTGACATTGTCTTAAAAATAAGCCTGTATTTCCTTGAGATGCCTTCAGGCAGCAAACTACAGTGTGCCTGGCTTTATATAGTGCTAAAACACAAGAGATCTGCTTTACAAATGATTCCAGCAGAGTTTGATGTACTTGTCTTGCCCAAATTCCCCCCAAAATATTAAAAAGCACATAAAGATACTGGGTAAATAATCAAGTTTTGATCAGACTGTTTAGTTGAATTTTCAGTTATGAAATATAATGAAATATAAGAACATTATATAAAATTATATATTATATACATAGTCAACAGTATATAGTGAACATAATTTGCTGCTTGCTGTTTGAGCAAGGCTTGTGATCTTTAACATAGCTTTAGAAGAGGATTTTGGAAGAGCGCTTGTGTGTCTCACACTTTTCTGAATGCTTGTTATATAAACTTGTATTAATTTTCATGTAGCTGCAGAGATGGTGAATACGTTTTTTTTTTTTTTTTTCATTTCCCCTTCCTGATGTTCAAACAGCGGAGAATTCATCTCTATCCAGTAATCCTCACATATATGCCCTTTGATTTTTGCACTTCCCTCTTGTAAATGCACACGCATTTTAGCTGTTCTTCACACAGAAGTGTTGATTGCTTTAGAAGACTTGAAAGAAGTCATATGGACTGCTTTTATTTTAGGCTGCTTTTAATAGCTTGCCAGCCTAAATCATTCACTTTCATTATATCAAAAAGAGCAGTTTGTGTATTCTGCTTAACATCTTTATTTATTTATTTATTTATTTATTTATTATGTATTTATTCATTCATTTTTTAATGGGATAGGGAAAGTGACACGAGACCCGGAACAACACAAGGCTGAGTAAAATATCCAAACATCAAATGCTCATCGTTTGGTGATGCATAGACATGAACAGTACATATGCATTTGACAGACACTTTTATCCAGAGTTATTTATGTTGCATTCAATGTATGCATTTAATTATTATGTGTTTGCATTTCCCATTATGTGACCTTGATGTTGTTTTTGTTGCACTCTTCCAGCTGCAACAACATTAATACAGTGAAAACTGTGACAGTCTGAAATGTAAAGCTCTTCCGGCTCGGCTGCAAGCGAAGGCGTGATGCGTTTGCTGGGGATTTTGTGATCATGTTTTAATCTCTCTAATCTCCTTATTAACTAGCTTTGATCTATCTCTTCTCATATTTGCAAGTGAGCTTGCGACACCTGGGTCCATGTGGGTGGGCAAATAGGTCACGATTGATCCTTAGACTCTATTTAACAACACATTTTATTATTTAGTGTTTTAGTACCACATTATTGCAACCATTATTTCAAACAGAAAAATTCAGGCTTTTATACCATAATTTAATGGTTTTTGGCAAACATACTTGTACTGTATACTCATTAATTTTAAATGCTTTCTGCTGAAAATAAATTAAAAAGTTTTAAAGCCCATCAATCCATCTATGAGTGTGACTATTTGTACATATTGTGTAATTTTGAGATTTCTTTCACGATTCTGTGGTTTTTGTTTGGTCAGGTTCAGTAACACTTCATCCATTGCTATTAGAGATAAACTGGTTACATTAATTTGGGACTGATATGAAATCTAAAAACTGCAATTTAGCCAAAAAAAATATATATATATATATTTTTTTTTCTTCACCAAATGGTCAGTGAAAGAAATTGTATAATCTTCAGAAAATGTTAATTATGACATACATACAAACATACATATATCGGCATGAAATTAAAGACTTTTTTGGGGGGGGGTGTAGTTATTTTCTTAATGCATGTTACTGGTCTTACTGTGAATGATTCATCCAAGCTTTTTGTATATATAATATATATATTTTGATACTAATACTTTCATAAAACCTGTAAGCTGTATGAAAAAGCAAAATGCACCACACTGTAGAAATTAAACAAAACAGTTTTATGTGACTTCTCCAAAAAAAAAAAAAAAAAAAAAAAAAAGAAAATAAAAAAAGCAAATGTTCCTTTTCTCTTATTGGGCAGAAGAGTAATGTATGTATTTTAGTATTTTATATTATTTATTGAAGATTTAGAGCGGTCTAAACATGAAGCCTTGGGGAACACCACATCAGATTAGAATTTATTGGATACACAGCTGACAGAAACTGTTGTTATACTGTACACTGAACATATGGTTTATAATGCTGTGGTTTCTAATAATTTGAGTTTACAGATGGAATATCAGGTTGTCTGAGTTAAGAATAGGAGCAGGATTGGTTTTAAGTTTTAGGCCATTTATGCTTCAGTTACAGTTTACTGTACATCAGGGACTAAGTGGTCTTGATGCTATCACCCCTTGAATGTTAAAAATAACACTTCCTGTCCATATGAGACCAGTGAAAGCTTGACCCTGTAACCACACAAAGACCCTCAATTCACCATTGCATCTGCTGTTTGAGTGTGTGTGTGTGTGTGTGTGTGTGTGTGTATTCACTTTTGTCTCTGGACTTAATTACCACGCCTCCAGATCATTGTGCTGATATCAGCGCTCATCAGCATTAGAAGAGTGTCTGAATAGTAAATGTAAATTTGAAATAGAGATGCATATCAATCTCTCTCTTAAATAAACATAGATTACTGCAATCATGCATCCATGAAAGAAGAAAAAAAAATAGAGAGATAGGGTACAAAATAGGAAATTGGTCAGTGAAAAGAAGTGCTTAACCTTCAGTAAATGTTAATTATGTCATGTATGTATATTTTTCAAAGTTGGCATGAAATCACACTTTTAAAACACATTTATTGTAAACAAAATGTCAAAACATATTCTTCCTATGATATCACTCACTTCTTTCTTGTGATGTTGCATAAAGATCTGCTTCTATTCTGGTGAGCAATGCTCATATTTCATTATCTAATCAATAACCGATGGATAATAACAAGTCCTGCCCTGCTTTTTTCTTGTTTGAGAAGCAGTTTCACTTGAACATACTCAGTACACCACAATACAGAAGTCAGTCACAGTTTCTGTGTCATATCAGGACAGCATCTCTTAATAGGGTTGCATGCAAAATGTGGGACACGATGCTGATTACAGTCAAGAAGGCCAAGAGTCTTCTGAGTATTTTCTAACAAATCTAATTGTCTTCATTTATGCCTGTAATGCTTTTAAGTAAAGAGTTATTTGTTGTGTATTTTTTGTTGGTGGTTTTTTTGCGAGATACATTTCCACTGTAATGCATTTCATAGAAAACATAATGAGTAAACACAATCTAGATCAATTAAACACATCTTTTCCACTCGTCTTATAATATAAAGGGTGAGGTGTTCCTGTCCCACTGTCAGCCACTATGAGAACGAGTATAATTACGTGTGTGTGTATGTAAGGAGATCCTGTCAGTCTGTGTTTAATCCTGAGTGGCAAGGTCAGTCATGATGAGGACTGAAGGTTAGGAGCTGCCAGAGAGATGCAGGCAGAAACCTGAGGCTCAATCGATCTGAGCTATTTTAAAAGATTAGGGAATTAGCCGATGTTGAAGCCAGAGCAGATATAAAGAACTTTCCTTACTGAAGCAGCATATGATGCTGCTGCTGCGGGACTGAAGCTGGAGAAATGCTTGCTGTTGCTGGGTGAATTTTTTGCAATATATATATATGTATTTATATATATATAATAATAATAATAATAATAATAAATAAATAAAAAATTCTGACATTATAAAATAAGCAACATCATGATGGTTTAAAGGCACTTTTGTATTAGTATTATTTAATAAATACATTTATTAAATGTATTCATTAAATTCACTCAGATAATTATGCTCATGACATTAGTAATAACATATATTACATGTATTAAATTATTAAATTTACTCAGATAGTTATGCTCATAATATGGTTTATATTGAAAAATTATAACATTAAATTATAAAATTCACTCAGATAGTCATGCTTATAATATTTGCAATGAAGAAATATATATTAAAGGGCACCTTGTCACGACACACACTAGGAACACGGGAATGAAGAAACAAAGGAGCGAGGAGACGAGGAGTAAATAAATCAAAAGGGTTTTATTAACGGCACGCTGGGGATCACAGGACTGACTGGAGACATCAGGAGAACATAATGACGTATAACATCAGACGAAGAACTGGAGACAGAACACACTATAAATACACGGACACCCATGGGAAACACCTGGGAATGAATTAATAAACATGGCTGGAAACAATTCACACAACAAGGACAGGAACAGGAATATAAGGGCAATGTAGTCATAAGAGGAGCACAACAAACACAAAACATGGACAAGAGTCTAACATAACTGCCCCCTCCCGGAAGGTGCGTCCTGTGCCGTACAACATCCAATGGGAAGGGGGTGGGCGCTCTGGAGGCCTCTAGTGGAAGTCGTGGCCTAATGGTTAGAAAGTTTAACTCCTAACTCCTAAAGGTTGTGGGTTCGAGTCTCGGGCCGGCAATACCACGACTGAGATGCCCTTGAGCGAGGCACCTGTGGGTTCGAGTCTCGGGCCGGCAGCCATTGCATACTTGGCTGTATGTCATGTCACTTTAAGAGCAGGGTTACTAGATGGAAGGCCTCCAGGGCGGTGGATCTGGCAGCTCTGAGCTCCATGGCGGAGTGGGGATCACAAGTGCATGGAATGACTAATTTACGGGGACACCGAACACATGGGGAGGGAAAACACAGCAAAACCAATCCAGGAGTGTGACACACCTATTGTGCAAATTTTACTTTTACATGTTGTTTGAACATAAATGTCTGTTGGCAGTGTGTGAACACAACCACCCGCTCCATTTTTTTTAATTGTTTGTTAATAATTGTGTGTTTGTAGTGTGTAGATGTTTGTATAATCTGTAAAATGAGAAGTCACATTGTACAGGCTCCACCCACGACTGTTGACGGACACTGCTGTATTAGCAAAGACCCGCCCTAAGTGAGCCACACACAATCTGCCATGTTTATCTTTTCCGTCACGCTAGAGCACTTAAAAGCAGCATTCAAGAATGGTTTTCTTATTAAAGCTAAAGAAGTTATTCAGTCAAGAGCAGTGAGTGATTTTCTGTTTTTATTTTATTGTTTGGCTCATATTAACAGCGTACACAGCAGCAGGTACTGTTTATTACACTGCTGTCAATTAATACACAGATCTAATATAAACATGTGGTCCTTTCCCACCTGTTTACCTTCACAGACATAACCAACTGTGTTTTTGTAACTTATGTGTGCTTTTAACATAACCTTATGTGTATTTGACAGTTTAAGCGCAACAAGACATGAAATATAACTTAGTTTAGTTCTCACATGCCATGTGGCAGCCGCTTTCTGTGCGCTCAGAAAACACTATATCAGAAGTTTAAACTGATGTGGCTTTAAAATGCATGATTTCAGCACGATAGACATGATAATTAAAACCAAACATGTTTTTTGGCAGAGTAGAGTAGAGTAGCTGTAAAGGCTCCGCCCTATTCTGGGAATGGGGGTGGGGAGTAGCAGCTCATTTGCATTTTATTTAAAGATACAGGCACAGGCATGTCTTTCTGCTTCCACTCAAAACAGGCATTTTTCAAAATGACACAAAAAATCATCTGTTTTGAGTTGAAACTTCACAGACACATTCTGGGGACACCTGAGAGTTATATTACATCTTAATAGATGTAATATAAAAGGGCTTAATAGTTTTTTTGGATGGAAATTTAAACATTTAACCTATTAAAACAATTTTAAAGAATTTAAATATTAAAAAAAGTTAGTAAATTCTTATTTTGTTAAATCATCAGAATTTATTACATTTTCTTAGAATACCAATTATGTAAATCTCTCCCTTGTTTTTTTTTTTTTTTCAAATACCAGTTTAACATCCCGCAGATTCAAATTCCAACTCATAAACAAAATGAGATTTGTGTGATTCTCAACTTTTAGATTAGATTATAATAGAGTTTATATATATGTATATATATATATATATATATATATATATATATATATATAATCTATATATATATATTATATATATGAAAGTGTGTGTGTGTGTGTGTGTGTGTGTGTGTGTGTGTGTGTGTGTGTGTGTGTGTAAATGCTGTGGTCACAGTGTTGGAGTCGGTGGTACTTTGCAGATTAAAGCAGGTCTGATTGCAATCAGTCTCTATGATGAGGCTTGTGAAAGGCTAATTATCATAATGACTGAATTTACTCTATAAATGTTCATTCAGCAGCCTTCACCAATTCTGTTTTGTTGGCACTCATATCATCTTCAAGGTGACCCTGACATACACACACACACACACACACACACACACACACACACACACACACACAGTCGTCCCTCATCATGACCTTATTAGTCATCATGAAATTGACCCTAATTAATTACTCCCAAAGTCTTAATCGTTTTGTTTTCTTTTTTTTTTTTTTTATATTTTATTTTATGTTTTAGTTTTTTATCTGTAATGTATTGAATTAGTCATCTCAGCTCTTCTTATTATCAGCTTCACATTTGACATCTTCACATCTTCAAATCTTGCTCTGAGCCGCTTTGTGAAAATGAAACTAATTTGCCCATTTAGTTGAAATCCCTGAGCACAGCTGCACTGTTTCTCTAGTTAATGGGCTTATATGTTTACACATATTCCATTTACCAACATAAACTTGCAAGGTGTTGAAGCTGCAGTAATGTAGCAGTGCTTTGATGTTTTGTTGATTACAGAGACATGCATATATTTTTTTTTCTCTTATAGTGGCTTATTTTGGGATCCTTCACTTAAATGAGGAGGCACTTCTTTTTGTCAATACAATGTTGTAGATTGATGATTTGGCTCCTTTGTGATTTGTCCTGAAAACCCCTATAGGTGATGAGAGGGGCTGCTTTTGTAATTAGTTCTGCTTGCAGAAAATTGAGTCAGTAATTAGCAAGTGGGGGAGGTTTCAGAATTATTTATTTATTTATGCATTATTTATGCATTCAAGGATTTCTGCATTAATTTGTGTGTTTATGCATTTATCCATTGTATTATGCATTTTTATGCATTTATTAATTAATGTAATCATGTAGTTATGAATTTAGAAATGCATTTTTTTTTGCATTTATCAATTTTTAAATGTGTCCATTCATGCTTTTATTTGTATTAATGTAATTATTTATGAATTTATGTATTTATTGACATGTTTATGCTTTTATGTTTTTTTATAGATTTATCCATTTGTTTATAAACATATTTCATTTGTTTCAGTTTTTCATTTGTGCATTTATACATGTATTAATGCATTTACAAATGTATCCAAATATTTACACATTTATTAATTTATGCTTTTATTTATCCATTTATCTGTCTGTTTATTTGTGTATTTATTTATTTAAAGATACACAAAATAAACTTTAGTGCTCTTAACACTGTAGACCCAAATAGATTTAAGTTATAGTCAAATAAAAATATGGAAATGCTGATTTTTAATACTCGCATTGCAGCTTTGTTCAGGCTGGTGTGTGTGCAGAGACTTGACGTACAAATTGATTTTCTCCTTTTAAAATGGCCTTCCAGGGCTCTGTCTTGTACCTAATTTAGCCCTAAGAGCTAATTTTAGAGTCTTCTCCATCATAATAGAGCCTCCAATGGTTCTGCTTTACCTGCTGAACTAATGGCCTTTGAGCTTGATGGTGCTTTGTTGCAGTTTGTTGGATGGGGAGCATTGGAACAGATAAAGTTTATGGCTTATTCTGACAAGAACAACACACTTCAAGACACCATCTGACTGTAAAACCATTTTTGACTGAACTGGATTAGAATAGATTGAACCCTGTTGCTCCAGGCTGGGCTGGACTGACTGGTTTATTGGGAAGTGTTGTTTTAAGTGTCATTGGATGTTTAGAGGTTAAACTGGCAAGATCAGTGGTCTAAATCTGTTTTCACAGCACATACTTGGAAAAAAAAATCAGTGAGGGGATATTCCATAACACAGATTTGTTGAGGTCAGAAGTCAAAAGTCAGGGAGCACATTCTGTGAGGTCAGAGGTCACAGTACACACTTGGTGATGTCAGAGGTCAAAATAGACACTTGGTCATGTCAAAGGTCAAAACACATTCAGTAGGTTCAGATGTCACAGAATATACTCTGTGAGGTCTGAGGTCACAGCACAAACTTGGCAACTTCAAAATACACACTCAGTCAGGTCACAGCAGACTTAGTTGAGGTCACATCATGCATTTGGTGAGGTCAGAGGTCAAAATAGGAACTTCGTGAGGTCAAAGGTCAAAGCACAAGTTTGGTACTGTCAAGCACACACTCTGTGAGGTCAGAAGTAACAGCACATAATTGATTTCAGATGACAAAACACTTTCTTTGAGGTCAGAGGTCAAAACACTATCGAGGTCCGCCGTCAAACACACACTCTGTGAGGTCAGAGGTCAGACACACTCTGTGAGGTCAGAGGTCAGACACACTCTCACTATGAGGTTAGAGGTCAAACACACACTCTGTGAGGTCAGAGGTCAGACACACTCTCACTATGAGGTTAGAGGTCAAACACACACTCTGTGAGGTTAGAGGTCAAACACACACTCTGTGAGGACAAACACTCCTCACTATGAGGTTAGAGGTCAAACACACACTCTGTGAGGTCAGAGGTCTCTCACACTGTCTCACTATGAGGTTAGAGGTCAAACACACACTCTGTGAGGTCAGAGGTCAGACACACACTCTGTGAGGTCAGAGGTCAGACACACTCTCACTATGAGGTTAGAGGTCAAACACACACTCTGTGAGGTTAGAGGTCAAACACACACTCTGTGAGGTCAGAGGTCAGACACACTCTCACTATGAGGTTAGAGGTCAAACACACACTCTGTGAGGTCAGAGGTCAGACACACACTCTGTGAGGTCAGAGGTCAGACACACTCTCACTATGAGGTTAGAGGTCAGACACACTCCGTCAGCTGATGTGTTGTTGATGTGTGTGTCTCTGTGGAGTCTGATGTCTGTGTTCTGTCCGCTGGTCCTGTCTCACATCTCTGTGCTGTTGTCTCTTCTCTCTCTCTCTGTTGTGTTCGTCTCTTGACTGTGAAGTTGAGCCCTAGTGGAGTGGAGGATGACAGCAAGCTGTCGGTAAGTGTTGTCCATGTGTGCATGTCTGTGGATTGGTCTTTACTCGTGTCTGTGCTGTGTTGAAAAGCCTGACGATTACTTAATGAAAGCCTATAATTTTATTTTATTTTATTTTATTTTATTTTATTTTATAATTTTTTTCATTAGATCAGATAAGATCAGAATTAATAAATGGATAAAATATCTATTTCCTGTCTAATCCCATCAAAGCGGCAGCACCTTGACATCTGCCAGCACTGATCCCTGATCCTTAGAGTAATTTACTGAGTGTTTTCTCAGAGCACACACACATACTCTCTCTCTCTATCTCTCTCTCTCTCACACACACACACACACACACACACACACACACACACACACACACACACTCCTGACACCTGTATGATTGTGTTAATCAGCAGCTGACTCTTCTAATCGCACTCACATTTTGCCATAGCATCAGCTGCTCTGAAGGCAGATTAAGCCCACCCTTAACCTTTGACCCCGGTCACCCTGACCGCCCCCTCCCTGACCTCTGACATCTAGCCGCAGTTTAGAACTATTCAAACACGCTGCTTCTTTAAGATGAGCCACTATACCGTCTCTATGACAACCGTGCTGTCACTGTGCACCCTTTAATCTGATGTCACTGTCTAGAAGGCTTTGATTGATGCGTTTCTCCTCCTATCACAGGCCAAACCCCGGCTGCAGAGAGGAGGAAGCTCCGCCTCTTTACACAACAGCCTAATGAGGAACAGCATCTTTCATCTGATGATCCACAAACTCGACCCTCTCAGTGAATGTAACACACACACACACACACACACACACACACACACACACACACACACACACTCCATCCACACTAAGAACTGAATAATTCTTTGAAATGCAGAATTATTTGACAGAATTATTTTAAACGGTGCATTAAAGAAATGCCTGGGATATATAATATTAATATTAATATTAATAATAATAATAATAATAATAATAATAATAATAATAATGATAATAATAACAACATCACGTAGAGATATCAGTGTGCAAATTAGATTTTCACTTTATGTAATGAGAAAAGGGAGAACTGACTTAGTTATCTTAGTTATCTTAGTTATCAGAATTTTCTTTCATTCTGATATTTATTAGGAATACACTTTCTTTTCACCCTACTTCTCTTGTCATCTGATACACAAGCTCTTATCACCATTTTTGTAATAATTAGATGAATTAAACATATTCCTCCACATGTTTCTCAGCTGCTGGAGCTGGGGATGTTTCAGTAGACGGCTGTCGTGGTTTGGTGAAGTGCAGCAGTGTTAGTGTGACCGACTGTGTTTCCTGGCTTTCATTAAAGACTGTGGTCTTTAGAACTTTCATGTTGTAGAGATGTTTTATGATGTAGTTGTGTAAAGGTGGGCTCACCTTGGTGAAATTTGGCAAAAAATGACCATTGTTTGTTGTCAATAGTGCAGTGATAAAGCACAGCTCACACAGAAATAACTTTCAAACCAAACAGCTTTCTGCTGGTCAGTGCGGTGAATACACTTAACCAACTTAAACATGAGCCAAATCTGCATGAGGAATTATTTAGGCTTTGCATAAAATTCCCAATCACACAGATTCCTGTTGAAATGACTGAATTTCACCTGCAAACATTTGCTTAGTAACAGTAAATGTGACCACATCTGAAGAATTGATGTGTTGCTGTAGAGTAAGTCGTGGCTAGTGTTATTATTGCATAATTAAGATACTTCTACACTTTTTATGAAATTAGGAATTTGTTTTTTTTTTAATTTTACTATTATCTTTTTAATTTAAGTTAAAGTTGTAATAATTGTTTTTTAATGGCTCTAATATTTTTTTATTAATTTTAATTATTTATTTTATTTTTAGTTATTTATTGAATTTATCAAGCAAATGAAAATGAGAACTAGCGAAAGTAGCATGTTTATTTTATTTTATTTCATTTCATTCAGTTTCATTTCAATTTAAATTTATTTTTTTAGCGTTAGTTAACTTAAATATCCCATCATGCTCTGATGCATTCACAAAGTCGATTCACAAAGTATTAAGCCAGTCGTTTTTGCAGCTCGGTTTACTTTTTTTTTTGTTTGTTTAAATCCAAATTTGTTGTGACCAGCTAAAGGGATCGTTCAACCAAAGATGACAATTCTATCAGCATCTATGCATGCATTTCTACTGTGGAAAACAACCACAACAAAATAATTTTATTTTGGTATTTATTATTATTTTTATTTGTTTTATGTTTTATTGAATCTGTGTGTTCATCTCAAATCTAAAAGACACTTTTGTTTTCATAGGGTTTTTAAAAGCTCTCAGCTCTAAAAGGAACTTGAAAATGACCAAATTAAAATTTTGATGTTACCTGCACATTTGATGGGTATTTGAACAGTAGCTCATCTCATCTTTTTATTCACTACATGGCTTTGCAGTAGAGCTAAATTGTGTTTTTTTTTTTCATCTCTTTCTCTCTCTCTGTCTGTCTCTCTCTGTTTCTCTCTGTCTGCTGTTTCCTCAGAATTCGCTGACTCTGGTGAGTTATTCTCTAAATCTCGCTGTCATCACAGTCCCAGCTGAAGCCGCTCATCCTGCTGTCTGTACTGTCTCTGTTTATTCACAGTATTCAGATACAATGGATACTGTGGGTGTGTTATTTTCAAGTTTCCATGTGTGTTTGCCACTTTCTATTGTGTTTTTCCTTGCTAAAGCTCCATCTCATGTAACCAATAACCCTGTGTTCCTTGTTCACGTGTGTGTAAATTATGACTTTACAGTTAATTGTTCACAACAACCGTTACTGATAAATGCAGTTTTGTAGATACATTTTAAATTTTCACAGGCAGAGATACACACACACACACACACACACACACACACATACACACACACACACATATATATATATATATATATATATAGAGAGAGAGAGAGAGAGAGAGAGAGAGAGAGAGAGAGAGATAGATAGTTAAATCTCTTTTTATTGTTATTTGTTTGTTTGTATAGAGTTTTTCACAATACACATTGTCCCAAAGCAACTTTACAGAAAGTCATGATATTAATGTATATATATTATATATATAAATAGATATATATATATATCTATATATATAATACATACACAGTATATAATTGTATATATATACTATAGATATATATATATATATATATATATATATATATATATAATCCGTATCTATTTATTTATTTTCTTTGTTTTTTTTTCTTACATATTAGTTACAGAAAGTGCATGTTACTGTTTCTTAGTGCATCACAGCGTCAAGCATCAAACGCGGGGAAACTGCACCTGTTACATAAAAGCAACGGCACATTGTGATTGTGTCCAGAATATATTTGTTTTAGTGGAGTTCTGGAGTAAAACACCCTCCCCAGATGAATCGATGAATTGCATAAGTTCATTAATTGACACTAAACACAATAAATAAGCAGTGGCTGGTTTTCCACATGCACATGTAATTCATCGCTTCTCATCACACACAGACACACACTGAGCGAGCTTTCACGCTTCTCAGACACGACAAACGTATCGCGCAGTGCTTTAGTCTGTGTGTGTGTGTGTGACCTCTTGCACAGCAGTTTGTATTAATTATTGAGCTCGACCCCCGCACCGGACCAACAGTTCCTCTATTTTTGGTGTGCTCTGTCTAACCCCCCCCCCCCCCCACACACACACACACACATTCATAAAGACGCTGTGATCCATCATAGGCTCTTCCAGCTGATTGCATACGCAGGCGCAGATGTTCACACATGCCAATAACCGTCTGATCGGGTCTTTCATGCGACCTTTATTACGTAACAGCTGAATCGATGTTAAAAGCTTTGCGCCGCTGGGATGAGCGGTCAGCAGCTGCAGAGGTCCTTCTGCAAGGTCACTGCTTGACAACAACAGGTTTACAGCAGATAAGATCTTACTAATAAACAACGGGGTCCAAAAGTCTGAAAGCATGTAGAAAATCTGAGATTTAAAATCTAATTTAAACTCGGATATAAATAGAACATTTTAGGGTAAAACCAAAATTGTATGTATTTATGTATGTATTTATTTATACACAATATATATATATATATAGATATAATATATATATATATATATATATATATATATATAATAATATATATATATATATATAAATATATATATATATTATATATATTATAATTAAGTAATAGCATTTTGAAATTGCTGTTTTATCCTAAAACGTTATTTAAAATGATAATAAATTAAATTTTACATTCCTAATTTTCTAAATATGGAAATATACAAACAAAAATGTCACGCTATTCATTTCCATGTTAAAAATATATTTTATAATTATTTATATATTATATATATACAGTATACTGTTTTAAATTGGAATAATATTTGTGTTTTTGATCAAATAAACTGTTAGGTGCATCAAGCTTCACTCACAGTACTCATCTCAATGTATTTTTGTAATCCTTTTTTTTTTTTTTTTTTTTGTTCTTTTTGTTATTTTTTTTGTGTGGTTGTTGTGGGGGGTTTTTTTTTTTGGCCACATCACCTCCTCTTTCTCACTGACACTTATATATTTGTGTGTGTGTTTGTACATGCGCCAGCGTGTGTTTTTTTATTATTGTTTTTTTTTTGTGTGATATTGTAGAGCTGGGGACTTATGGCAAGCTAAAATATTATCACTCAATGACCGAGGAAGGTAAGACTCTTTCTGTCAACCCTAATTTTTCTCTCGTTCTGCTTCACCTCTCTACCCACAATGCTGTTTGTTCATGTGTGTGTGAGAGAGAGGTTTCTTCTCCATTTTTAGTTTCATGACCCTCTTACCGGGATTTCACTCACATAAGTGCAAATCATAGTTTTCATCCTTAATCGAGTGTCATTTTGAATTTTCTTGGTGGTTTCTCTTTCACCCTGTCCATTTTTTTTCTTCTGTTTTGGTTGTTCTTTGTAAGTTGATTATTGATTTGTTTGATATATATATAAGTAGCAAGTCATGATTAATGACTTTTGGTAAATATCCTTCCCAGACATCCTGTTTCAATAAATACATCCATGCGTAAAGAAAACTGGGTGCTTTTAATAGTCTTTAAAATGCATAAGCCAGAATGGTGGGTCGAATGTACACAAATGCGGCTGAGTTTTCCGATAACAAAGCTGTTTTACTCTTTACTGTCTGCAACCGCTCAGCAAACCATGAGAGTCAGATTAAACTGGCGGTTGTACAGAAATAGATGGTAAGAAACGTACATCTCAGTGCTGAGACCTAGAGTGAGTCATTCCATTACTAGAGTTATGCAAGGGATAATGCAATAATAACAGCCCCTCTAGCTCTCTCATGTCTCACTAATGCAATAATGTCACTTCTTAGACATCTGTTATGGCTGAATTGCTTAAGTCTCTTTGAGGATCCATAACGTCTAAGAAAACAGCATGTGTGTGTGTCTCTGTGTGTGTGTTACACTGAGTGACAGGCTTCTTATTTTAGTTCCCTCCTCCATACTAAACAGACTTTGATGTTGTAACATGCAGCATGGGAAGGTACACAAGTAAATATTTTATCTGACTCTATTTAGAGACACTCTGCTTGTATTCAGAGTAACCCAACGATAACCTTCACAATACCTGCCTATAGTAAACACTAGTGACACATTGGCATGCAATTATTGCATTCAGCTGCCGCTAATCACAGCGTGAGTATAATAAGGCAGCAGGTGCAATGCATACCAGGTTCTTGCCGAGCCGGTGACCCAGCCACTCAGCGGTGGTACAGCAACCGTGGCGATGGGACGTGATGTCTCCATTCCCTCCTTCAGGGAACGAGGGTTACCATACGTAACCGAGACATTCACTTTCAGTTGGTCACTCTCAACGTCACGACGGTGACTGACGAATAGGGATTCCTACCAAAGTGCCATGGGTGCTGCCCCTTCCAGTGTCCTGTGCGAGCCGCCTGCACACCTATTTGGTGTAGGCTGGGGCTTGGAACAAGTAGTTCCACTCACTACTCTCAAAGCACTACCTCACTGGGTGAGATTGGATAACACTGGGAAAACGTAACCATTCCACCTGGAACAGGGATGCTGTGGAAGCCCCATCCTTCCCAAAGGAGTTTTCAGGAGCAAATACACATATAGTATCCGTTTGGGTGTATATGGAGAAATTGGAGGTGATTGTAACCCTCTTGGGAAGGCAGAAGTCTGCCGGGGAAACACAGACTCTAAGGCTATACCATGGACTATACACATATGAATACCACTTAGGTCTCAATATGGAACCTAGCCTTCCACTGTTCTCACGGATTCATCGTGAAGGTTTGGCGCCGGATGTTCCGTGTTCCGTCGCGTCTGGTTGGTGTGGTTGATGGTGTATATAGGGTGTGTATTATGCACACTCTGGAGCAGTTTTAGCAAGCTGACACTAACCAGGGGCCTCTACCCATTTAAGGTGAGATCACAGGAGGATACTGGTTCTACACGGAGGCTATAGAATCTAGCGAATGTGTTAGGGGTTGCTCAGCGTGCAGCTCTACAAATATCTGTCAGCGAGGCACCACGAGCCAGTGCCCAAGAGGATGCAACACTTCTAGTTGAGTGAGCTCACAACCTGAACGGGCAGGGCACATCCTTTTCCTGATAAGCCAGGGTGATGGCATCCACAATCCAGTGGGCCATCCTCTGTTTAGAGACGGCATTCCCCTTCTGGTCTGAGGTCTTGAAGCTTTGTGTCCGGTCTATGTAGCATCTCAATGCTCGGACGGGACAGAGCAAAGCCAGGGCTGGGTCTGCCTCCTCCAGGGACAGCACTTACAGGTTCACCACTTGGTCTCTGAAGGGTGTAGTGGGAACCTTGGGCACATAGGCTGGCCGGGGCCTCAGGATTACATGGGAGTCAGCTGGCCCAAACTCTAGGGACGAGCAGGTCCCCCACCCTCTTGATGGAGGCCAGTGCAAACAGGGGCAGAGTTTTCAATGAAAGAAACTTTAGCTCAACTGAATGCAAAGGCTTGAATGGGCCCTGCTGTAGTGATTTTAGCAATAGAGTCAGGTCCCAAGAGGGTATAGAGGGGGGCCGGGAGGATTTAACCTCCTGGAACCTGATGACGAGATCATGCTTACCTAAAGAGTTCCCATTCACGGGGTCATGGTATGCAGCAATAACAGCAACCTGGACTTTGAAGGTGGAGGGAGACAGCCTTTGCTCCAGCCCTTGCTGCAGAAAGGAAAGCACGACAGCAACTGGGCATCTTCGGGGGTTTTCTCGGTGAGAAGAACACCATTTGACGAACAGGTTCCGCTTGTCTCCTAGACGGTGCTCTCGCCAAAGTGATGGTGTTTGCTACCTCCTGAGGTATTTGATATAGTAATTATGTAGTTCATTTAGGGGATCTGTGTTGGTTCTAGGGAGGTGTCATGGGTGTTTGCAAAGTGGTACCCTGTCTCTGAGTCAGTAGATCCTTCCTCAGAGGAATCAACCATGGAGGGGCTGTTGCGAGGAGCACTAGTTCGGGGAACAAGGTCCGAGTGGGCCAATACGGTGCCACTAGCAAGACTCGCTCCTCGTACTTCCGGACTTTGCACAGTATCTATGCGAGAAGGCTCATTCTGGGGAAAACGCATATTTGTGTAGGCCTGTGTGTCAATGTTCTTGCCGAGTGTTCCCTCGGTCAGGGAGTTGATGAATTGCAGTGAGCTGGCAGTCTCTGGAGAAGCAAACAGGTCTACCTGAGCAGCTCCGAAACATCTCCAAATCAGCTGGACCGTCTGGGGATGGAGTCACCATTCTCCCGGGAGCATTGAACAGCACGAAGTGACCTCAAAAACTTCCGACTCCAAAGGAGGGGGTGGTGGGCGAGTTGCGACATGCGACTGGAGCGCAGACCACCTTGTCGTTTGATGTACGCAACGGTCGCTGTGTTGTCCATTTGGACCAGCACGTGCTTGCCTCATAAGCGAAAAGAGATCCTCTGCATCGGGGAGAGTTTGCGCTTTTCCCAGTTGACCCGAAGGCCCAACAGGCTGAGGTGCCAGACTACCAGGTCCCTGTGCTTGCATAAGTGATGCTGTGCTAGTATATGCCAATCATCTAGATAGTTGAGGGTGCAAACACCATGTTCTCTGAGGGGAACAAGCACCGCCTACGTGACTTTCGTTAACCCTCTATGCGCCAAAGTCGCAAAATTGCTACAAGACGTCATACTTAATAAAATAGACTGTAGTTCCTAATATGGTGTAATATCTCATTTGTATTCCCTACCACTAGATGGCAGACATGTAGTACTTCGATTCTAGACCAACATTACGTCATGTTCCTATTCAAAGGAAATAGCAGAGTAAGTGAGCTATTGTGTCATTGATGCGGAAGCAGTTCAGTTCATAGCGTGCGAGTAAATGGTGAGATTTATGAGAGAAAATTGCCAAATGGCTAATACAAAGTTGTACCGTGAGGATGTACCGTGAGGATGACCACTCTTGTGCAGGTCCTTCCGCTGCCTTGGCCTGGTGCACCTGCAGTAATGCCATAGCATGTAAGGCGGAAGCATCTTCCCCCGCAATTCGTATAGGCACTGTCGGTTAGACCAGATGAATGCCTACAGTCCCAGAAAGGAAAGGAAGTACCGGGTCTCCCCGGCTTCAGGAGGCAGACTTAGGACACAATTGCATGAAGAAAGGTACCAGGGCGGGATGCTGAGAACCAGCACAAGCCACCTTGAGAAACCAATCATCGGGGGCTCAGGACGTGGAGGAAAGCATAGCTGTCATCTCCAGATCCGATTCAGGCTTTGCCACCGTCCCGGAGGGTGGCAGCACAGCCGAATGTTCATTGGACAGCTCTCCCTCCGATGCTGAGATTGACATCTGGTCGGGGGGAGGCCCACCGGATATCACTGGTACGCTCTTTGAAGAGGGCCCAGTGCGTTCCGTGGGTTGGACTCGTAGTTAACAGCTAGAAACAGTTTGAGCAGAACAATACTAATGATCGGCTCCGAAGCGAAAAGCTGGTATGCATTGCACCTGCTGCCTTATTATACTCATGCTGTGATCAGCAGCAGCTGGATGCAATAATTGCATTGGCATTGGCTCGTTTAGTATACACTCAAAGTAGATTGGTCTATCGAAGCGATATCCCAATTAGTTGGTCACCGACGTGACATCGAGAGTGACCGACTGAAAGGGAACTTTCATGACTGACTTAAGTACACTTTTAAAATGTGACCTTTGTAATAATGTAAAAAGTTTTACTTTAAAATACATTTTAAATCATTGTTTTAATAATCTTTTGTCATGTTTTAAAGAAGTACATTTATTTTTATGTGTTGACTAACACACTAAAGCACATGCAACGCACTTGATTATACTTTTAATTGCAGTGTGTTATTCAGTATTGCCTTTCAAGTTAATATATTTTAAATGAATAATATTTTAAAATTTTCATCATTGTAAATGTTTAATGCAAATATTTTTTAATTTTAAATATTCAAAAATTTATTTAACTTTTGTTTATTTAATTTTTGTAAGTTATGCATTTATATATATTTTTATTTATTTATTAATTTTTGTTGTAATACATTTTGTTTAATTTAATTTAATACAAAAAAGTGTCCGAAATCATTTAATTTAGTTTATTTATAATTTATATTTTATATTATTATTTATTTTTTGGATGTTGTGTAATGTTTTTTGTTTTTTGTGTTTTTTATTTTTTTTTTTTTTTATTATATAATAAATTAAAAAATGGAAAATTGTGGAATATTGAAAACTTTAATATGTAATTACTTTAAATACAGGAGAAACAGGTTTCAACAGAAATGACATTTAAGTATATTTTAGTTGATCATAAATGCTTGTCAGTACATTCTCTAGTACTTTAACCATACTTCAAATATATTAGAAGTAATTATGAAAATACATATAAAAATGTGTAAGTGGATCAAAAAACTCTCCAAAGTTCAGCAAATTGCATTTGATATAGACTTAAACTATAATACATTTTAATTTAATTGCATTCAACATTCAATTTCCTAAAAACATACCATTAATTTTGCACAGTATAATTTTGCAGTATATTCTTTTAAAGTATTTTATTTCTGTATTAAGTAGCCTTTTATGTGTACTTCTTTTCAAAAGGGAATATTTGATGTGATTTTGAGAAACCCAACTAACCTCCCCTATTTAGAGAAACTAAAGACAATCCTGACTACAAAATAGTTTAATTACACCACATCCCAGAACAACACACAAACCTACTTAGTTCAAACTCCAAAGCCACTTTATATCCCAAACTGTTCCAGGCGTTTCAATGATATGTAGGTCACACAACATACATGTGCATGTTGATTGGGGTCAAAGCACTGATCGAGCCAGACAGGACAGTCTGTCTATCAGCCAGAGTCAATGATTCCTCAGGAAGGTCAAAGACATTCACTGATCATGATGCTTTCCATTAGTGAAGTGAGACCAACCCACCATTATGATCATTGCTATAATGCAAGCTTTTGCACATGCGGTTTAATTCAAACACACACACACAGAACGAGACAGGAACACTCTAATGCTGTCTGTGTGTGATCGCCTGAAATTTTACTTCCACATTGATGGATCCTGAAAGGTTGTGCAACTGTATTGATGTTTGCTCCGTGGGTCTGCTCTCATCATGCTGAGTTTTATAGACTTTGTCTCTAATCTCTTAAACCAGCAGCAAGCAACTCTGTTTATTGTGCTTTTGGTTTGAAGGTTGCATTTAAGGTCAAATGGTAGTTTGACATTTTTCAAGCACTAAGTGACAAAAGGCTGTGCTTAATAGTGAATATAGACACACAGTTTAAGGGAGTTACTGGCGAGAAGGGTCTGGCTGCAGACTTGCACTTGCATTCTCAGACTTGCACTCTCAGACACTTGCACTTCCTCTAACGACATCACTTGCAGTCTTTATTATTATTTTTTTTTTTGTTCTATTTATTGATAAATTTTTGTTTGAATATCTCAATATTTTATAACAGTAGACAGGTGGCGAAGACAAGAAAAAAAAACTAAATTACAATGTCACTTGCAATCGCCCCTTTGCACTCTCCGCTACCTGTGACGTCACTTGCAATCAACACAAATCGTGCATGTTGCCAATGGAGACAAGACGCTGTGGTGATTAAACGATTAAAACTAATTCACTACTATAACGTACAGGGTCCTGCAAGAAAGAAAAAGACACAAGGACCGGCAAAATCCGTGGCCACAGAACAGCAGAATATGAACGCAATGCACAAAGTCTTTTGTTAAGCGTTTTCCTCCTGTAGAAAAACATAAACACTAAACATGGCTTAATGTATTAAGATACATTAAGTTCAATTAAAAGACCAAATTCGATATATAGTTATTATTTAATGTACTACAAGGCAAGCAGATAGCTATGAAAACAATGCGCAAACTTTGTCCTCCCATACAGTAAAACATTTAATGTGGCCTAATAACAGACTAAGATGATAAAGACAATTCAGTAGGCCTAGCCTTTATATCTTGTTGTTGACTCAACGTATATACAGACCAGCAAATATGAACGTGCATTATGATTATGAAATGCATTAATTTGATTTTAAAAGGCATCAACTCCGTACAGGCAAGCCAGACGAGTTCAGAACGCAGTGCGTTAAATTGTACATTAAACGTTTTCTTTCTATAGAAAATCATTATAAATAAAACACATAATGTAGCTTAATGGACAAAGAGTGATATAAACGAGTTGTAGACAGTTTATTCTATATGGAAAAATGTTTAATGCGAAACTTTGCGTGTTGCGTTTATTCTGGGCTCAACTGCTTGCCTGTACATATTAGTTATGTATTTTAATAATGTAGAGAAGCATATTGAGTTTGGCCTTTATCATCTTGGTCCATTATGCCACATTTTGCGGTATGTGAGGAAAATATTATATACATATTCATTATATTAATAAACTGTATATTTAATTAGATATTTTAATAGCATCTTAATACATTAAGCCATGTTTAGTGTTTATGTTTTTCTACAGGAGGAAAACGCTTAACGAAAGACTTTGTGCATTGCGTTCATATTCTGCTGTTCTGACCCTGTACGTTATAGTAGTGAATTAGTTTTAATCGTTTTAATACATTAAGCCACCACAGCGTAGTGGCGTTGTCTCCAGTTGGCAACACGCAACGCATTTGTGTCGACTGCAAGTGACGTCACAGGTAGTGCAAGGAGAGTGCTTAAAGTGGCGAGTGCAAGTGACATTGTAATTTAGTTTTTTTTTCTTGTCTTCGCCACCTGGCTACTGTTATAAAATTTTGAGAGATTCAAACAAAAAGTTATCAATAAATAGAACAAGATAAAAAAATAAAAATAAAGACGGCAAGTGACGTCGCTAGCGGAAGTGCAAGTGTCTGAGAGTGCAAGTCTGCAGCCAGACCCTCTAGTTACTGGCTAAGACACTTGCTGGAGTGACTATATACGATATATAATATATTATACTGAGTGCAAGTCTGCAGCCTATATATATATATATATATATATATATAATATATAATATTTATATTATATATATAACAGGACCTTCTCAAAAACTTAGCATATTGTGATAAAAAGTTTCATTATGTTTTCCATAATGTAATGATAAAAAATTAAACTTTCATATATTTTAGATTCATTGACACACCAACTGAAATATTTCAGGTCTTTTATTGTTTTAATACTGATGATTTTGGCATACAGCCTCATGAAAACCCAAAATTCCTATCTCAAAAAATTTGCATATTTCATCCGACCAATAAAAGAAAAGTGTTTTTAATACAAAAAAAAGTCCAACCTTTCAATAATAATTATGTTTCAGTTACATTGCACCTATAAATACTTGGTCGGGAAATCCTTTTGCAGAAATGACTGCTTCAATGCGGCGTGGCATGGAGGGGCAATCAGCCCTGTGGCACTGCTGAGGTGTGTTGGAGGCCCAGGATGCTCGATAGCGGCCTCTTTAAACTCAGTTCAGAGTGTTGGGTCTTGGCGTCTCTCAACTTTTTCTTCACAATATCCCAAAGATTTTCTCATATGGGTTCAGGTCCAGGAGAGTTGGCAGGCCCAATTGAGCACAGTAATACCATGGTCAGTAAACCATTTACCAGTGGTTTGGGCACCCTGTGAGCAGGTGCCAGTCGTGCTTGGAAAAAAAAAAAAAAAAAAAAAAAAAAAAAGTGAAAAATTGAAAAAAAAACGAACATCTTCATCTCCATAAAGCTTTTCAGCAGATGGCAAGCATGAAGTGCTCCAAAATCTCCTGATAGCTAGCTGCATTGACCCTCCTGCCCCTTGATTAAAACACAGTGGACCAACACCAGCAGCTGACATGGCACCCCAGAACATCACTTGACTGTGGGGTACTTGACTGGGACTTCAGGCATTTGTGTGGCATTTCCTTCTCCCCAGTCTTTCCTCCAGACTCTGGCACCTTGATTTCCGAATGACATGCAACAATTTGCTTTCATCCGAAAAAAAAAAAGTACTTTGGACCACGGAGCAACAGTCCAGTGCTGCTTCTCTGTAGCCCAGGTCAGGCGCTTCTGCCGCTGTTTCTGGTTCAAAAGCACACGCCTGTGCACGGTTGGCTCTGGATGTTTCTACTCCAGACTCAGTCCACTGCTTCCCAGGTCCCCTCCCCAAGGTCTGGAATCGGTCCTTCTCCACAATCTTCCTCAGGGTTCCGGTCCACCTCTTCTCGTTGTGCAGCGTTTTTTGCCACACTTTTTCCTTCCCACAGACTTCACACTGAGGTGCCCTTAATACAGCACTCTGGGAACAGCCTATTCGTTCAGAAAATTTCTTTCTGTGTCTTACTCCCTCTCGGCTTGAGGGTGTCAATGATGGCCTTCTGGACAGCAGTCAGGTCCGGCAGTCTTACCCATGATTGCGGTTTTGAGTAATGAACCAGGCTGGGAGTTTTTTAAAAGCCTCAGGAATCTTTTGCAGGTGTTTAGAGTTAATTAGTTGATTCAGATGATTAGGTTAATAGCTTGTTTAGAGAACCTTTTACATGATATGCTAATTTTTTGAGATAGGAATTTGGGTTTTCATGAGCTGTATGCCAAAATCATCAGTATTAAAACAATAAAAGACCTGAAATATTTCAGTTGGTGGTGCAATGAATCTAAAATATATGAAAGTTTATTTTTATCATTACATTATGGAAAATAATGAACTTTTATCACAATATGCTAATTTTTTGAGAAGGACCTGTATATATATATATATATCAAAAATGCAAGTTTTCATTAAAAATATCTGTATTTATTAAATAAATTCATTGTGTTATTACTTACAAACTAAGGTTAAACTAGCAATATACATCTAAACTAACTGGTATCTGTGGATGCTGCATAGTGATAACCCTTGTGAAAAAGAAGTACACTGTAGCAAAAAAGAGTATTTTTTAAGAAAAGAATATATGCTTTAATACATAATATGAAATTACTTAAGTGTGAACTAAATGCAATGTTTTTAGAAGCTTAACTGCATGTTATTTGCAATTAAATAAAAATTTACTGTACTTTAAATCTATATCAAATGCAATTTAGCTGAACTTTAGAGTAATTTTTTATGCACTTAAGTACGACTTAAGTACGTCTTTATATGTAATTTCATAATTACTTCTGTTGTCTTTGAAATATGATTAAAGTACTGCCAAATGTAATTAAAGTATAATGTAATTTCTATTAAACTTGTACTTTTTTATTACACTATTAAACTCATACACTTAAATATATTTGTAATTGCACATTTGTAGTGATTTAGTAATCTAGTACATTTAAAATATATAAATGATATTGATTTTAAAAATTATAAGTGCTTTAAATGTGCTTAATATGTTAGTTAACACATCCAAATAAGTGTACTTCTTTAAAGAAAAAAAAAAATGAATAAAAAAAAAATAATTTTTGTGTTAAGAAACATTGTCAAGAATGTGCCTCTCTTTAAGTCCCTTAAGTGGCCTTTTTTGTTGTTGTTATTGTTCTTGTTTTTTTTTTTTTTTAGATTTTCAGTACACTTCAAGTAAAATTAAGCACACTTACTGTATTTGTGTCAAGAGTAGGTTAACAGGTGCTTCACTTTTTTGAATATTTCTTAGAAATGATTTACAGGTTTCTTTCTTTTTTTTAAGTAAAATGAAACATGCTTACTTACAGTAGCTGGGAAAATTGGTTACTCAAAATCACTCACTTTCTTACTGAACTATTTTTTATATATTTTATAGGAAAATTCCGCGAGAAGGCGTCCATCCTTCACAAAATTGCCAAAAAGAAATGCCAGGTGGAGGACTCAAATGGAGTTGCTGGTAAGTGGTGGTATAAAATAGTTATACAATGTAACTTCACACAGTAACCTATATACTGAATTTGTGTCTAGCTCTGTTAAACTTACCATTGTGTGTTAAATCCAGCACTGTAGTGAACAAAACCAGCTTTTTAAAATCTGATAAATGTACAAAAAGATGCTTTTTTATTTTTAAAACTCTTGTGCTTTTTATAGAAATATGGGGGTGTATAAATATCATGTTATTGTTTTTTTTGTTGTATACACATTTGGTTTTATTTTAAGTTGGGATTTTGTTATCAGTTCCATATTAGCATATTATCATCAAAAGCAGGGCGGTTGAGAGCAGCTTCTTTGATGTGACCAAAGAACATCTTTAACCCTTTCAAATCCATCTACTGCACTTTCATCATTTTTTTGCCAATATTTCTTCACTAACAACCCTACCATGATAATAGCATGTTTTTTAGACATGTTTTAGAGAAAAGTATGTAAATACAGTACTATGTAAAGCATAGGACAAAAAAAAACATGGACATATCTGGGAAGTTCAAAATTGTAATTTCCAGGCCTGGTAAATTAACTTTCTTCTTTTTACAAACGTGGCGCTCATAGTGCGAGGCGCTGAAAAACCAGTTGCTAAAGACTACACTAGACCAGCCTTAGAGTGATTTATGTGGGGACTTTTGGATATAGGTGGTTAATTTGATTAATTTGGCCATTTAGTAAAGACAAACTGTGATGACGATCGGGAGGACGTCATCACCAAAGCGCCCACTTAATATCTGACTGTGTTGTGGCTAGGGGAAGGAGGCAATGTGTTTAAAGTGTTCATTGATAAAATGTGTCGGGTTGGGGTGTCCCATGGGACTATGATTATCAAGAGCTGTGTGAACGTCACCTAGTAGCTAGCATATTGTAAGTATTGCCTGTAAGTGGTAGAGGCAATAATAATGAGACCACGTGTTTCACAGTACTTTATTGTATAGTATAATTTATTAATATATTTATAAGTATAGTTTTTGAAGATGTGTAGATCAGTCTTACCTGTAAGTTCCAGTTTGAACATGGAGTGTGTCCGGTAGTGCGCGTAACCGGAGCCATCCTGTAATTAAGATCATTCCGTTTTCTAAATGGGAGGGGTGCTAGGAGATGTGGGTAACATATCCGTTATATGAATAAGTCAGTTTCAGTGTAGTTATGCGGTATATATGAGGTATTTTTTTATTTGTATTAATGTGATTTTTCTTTTTGTATTTTTGGTTTGAGGCAATGTGTTCGGTGAGGTGTACATTGAGATATGTGCTCCCCTATGATTGGTTCATGCCATTATCGTCTGGCGGGAAAATAGCCTATTTAGTCAGTTTGTTTGTGGTTGTAAGGGGAGGGGGCAGAAGGCAGAAACTGTTTGATTTGAAGTACATGTCTGCTGTGAGATGTGTATGAACTGAAAGACGTACCCCTACAAGTGGTTGAGTTGTAGGTTTGGCTGTTGACAGCATTTTCCTTTGTGTTTTGTAGTAGTTTCAGTGCTTGTTTTGTTGTATTTTTGTTACTTTCTTTTTTTTTTTTTTTTTCTTTTTGAAATATCACTCTGAAATCATCACTGATTGGCGGCATGTCTCTAATAAATTCGAGCAACTGGAAAATTACCCTGTTGTACTGAGCCTTCCTAACTCCTTCCTGGCCTCTCAGTTACTTCTACTCGACATATGGTGGCAGCGGTGTTTCCAAGCCATTGGGAGGCCAGTACACAGGGGTGCATCAAACTTGGAGGCAACAGCTGTGTTTTCTGCATTAAGACTGTTTAAGTTGTATGGCTGCAGAGACTGTTGTTAAAAGAGAATGCCACCTAAGAAGCAGGATAAGGCAAGAGCTGTGGAGGAGGGTGAACCACCGGATCAGTCTGAGGCTGAAGAAGTGTCTTTAGAGGGGATGTCTGATTCAGTTGCTGGGATGCTGCAAACGTTCCTGCAAAGGCAGCAGCAAAGAGAAGATCGAATGGAGAAAGAGGTGCAGCGCCAGGAGCATAAATGGCGGACTCTCCAGCATCAGTTTATTCAGCTGCAAGCCGAATTGCGTCAACAAGAGCAGGATCGACTGTCTATGGAAGGGTGACGGTCGCCACCTCTTTACCAGCAGCTATGGCTTCCCCTTCATCTGCCTGTGTCAGCCGACAGCCCCCACATATAAACCAGGTTGATGATCTGACATCAGCGCCAGCACATGAGGTAGCAACGCAAGCAACGGGATTCACTCAGCCATGTTTTCAGTCCCCAAGAATGCTGCCATGGACTAATGATGAAGACATAGAACATTATTTAACAACATTTGAACGCATTGCTCAAGCATGCAGATGGCCAAAGCAAGCATTGGGCATTGCATCTTCTTCCGCTGTTAACTGGTAAGGCGAGAGCAGCCTATGTGGCCATGGATTCTGATGATGCTATAAACTATGATGAATGTTAAACAAGCTATTCTTGACAATTTGAAATTAACAATGAGACGTACAGACAACGCTTCAGATCGTACAGTGCCCAGGAGGATGAGACTCCAAGAGAGCTGCAAGTAAGGTTTAAAAGACTTGTATGAGAAATGGATGACTCCTTAAACATCGAACGAAAGAAGAGATCGGTGACCAGATTGTGTTAGAGCAGTTCCTTAAGTTACTTAGTCTAGATACGAGAACATGGGTGAAGCAGAACAACCCTACTTCATCTAGGCAGGCAGCAGAGATGGCAGAGGCCTTTATGGCAGCAAGACGATCTTTGAATCAACCCAGACGATGGCGGAACTACAGTATCAGCCCAACTGGTAAGTCTGGGGATGGTTTGAGTAGTGGTCTGACTAATTCTAACCTAAGTTCTTATGTCCCTCACGTTAATTTGGGTACAGACACTAATAAACATCAGGGAGTAGTTAATCGGTACAAGGGTAAAGCTATAATTGTGTGTCATACATGTGGTCAGCCTGGACATAAGAAAGTAGACTGCCCAGTACAGAAAGTTTCCAATACTCGCCTTTGTTATGTACCAAGACCATTGTTAGAGTTCAGTGAGGTAGAGTTGAACAAAGACACAGTCATTGAGGTGAAGATAGGGAATAAATTCTACAAAGCTCTGGTTGATTCGGGTTCGAGTCAAACTCTAGTAAGGACTGAATGTTTGAGTGAATTGGATATATCAAGTCAAAGCAAATTGAGGGTTCGGTGTATTCACGGTGATGAGAGAGAATACCCCAAGACAGACTTGGTAATTGAAATAGACAATCAGGCTTACAATTTGTCAGTTGGTGTAGTAGAGCAGGCACCATATCCAGTGATATTGGGTAGAGATGTTCCAGTGCTTGTAGATCTTTTGCAGACTGATAGGGTATTAGCAGAGGCTAGGGTGGTGACGAGAGCTCAGGCTAAGTATGATGGGACCTGTAAGCAGTCATTGAAAAATTTACCTTTTGACGTGCACCCTAAAGTAAGGAAGTCTAGATGTGATAGACGGCAGAGAAAAGTGGAGGGCACAAAAATGGTTGAAAAGTTGCCTAAACCTAGTACTGATGAAATTGAACATATTTCACATGATATAGTTCAGCTGCAGAGACAAGACAAAACACTGAAATCTTTGTTTGAAAAGGCAGAGAATATGACCTCTTCATTAATGGTACAGAAAGATCATTTTGTAATTCGGGATGACAGGCTGTATGTTCGGGGTGCTGAGGGAGAGAGATTAGTGGTTCCAGAACCGATAAGACTCAAGGTGTTGCAGTTGGGGCATTCAGTGCCGTGGGCAGGACACCTGGGGCAGCAGAAAACGCTAGCCAGAATTGCCAGTAGATTTTATTGGCCTAGGCTCTACATGGATGTAATGGATTTTTGTAGGTCATGTCCGGAGTGTCAACTGGTGAGCCCAGCTAAGAAGGGTGATAGAGCACCTCTAGTCAGTCTTCCTATCATTGATGTCCCGTTCTCTCGAATGGCTATGGACATTGTTGGTCCATTGCAAAGATCTAGTACAGGGAATCGGTATATTCTAGTGGTCGCAGATTACGCAACTAGATACCCAGAGGCATTTCCTCTCAAAAACATAAAGACAAGACAAATTGTTAATGCCCTGATTCAACTTTTTTCACGGGTTGGTATACCCAAGGAAATAATTACAGACCAGGGAACAAACTTTATGTCCAAACAAATCAAGCAAGTCTATTCAATGTTGCGCATACATCCCATTCAGACCACACCTTACCATCCTCAGACTGACGGAATGGTTGAAAGATTCAATCAGACATTAAAATCAATGCTGCGCAAATTTGTGTCTGAAACAGGTGCTGACTGGGACCACTGGCTGCCTTATCTGATGTTTGCCTACAGGGAAGTCCCACAGGTTTCCACGGGATATTCACCCTTTGAGTTACTGTACGGTCGTCAGGTTCGTGGGCCGCTAGATGTCTTAAAGGAGGCTTGGGAAGCAGATAATGGAAGCGAGCACATAAACATCTTATCTTATGTCATTAAGATGCGGGAGAAGATGGATTCTATGTGGAAATGGTGAGGAGTAATATGACAAATGCCCAGCAACAGCAAAAGCAGTGGTATGACCAATCAAGCAGGAGTAGAACTCTTTCACCAGGGCAAAAAGTCTTGCTTCTGCTTCCCACATCAGACAGCAGCTTATTGGCCAAATGGCAAGGGCCATATGAAGTGGTACGGAAATTGAGCTCTACCAATTATGAAATCCTTCTACCTGATCGTCGAAAGAAATATCAGGTATTTCATATTAACCTCCTACGACCCTGGCATGAGAGAAAGGCTCATGGTCTGAACAGTTGTGGGCAAGAAAAGTGGACGAAGAGGAGGAAGTAGAGGAGCAGTACTTTCCGGTGGATAAAGAAGTGCCTACTTTCCCAGCAGTTGATCATTTAACAACCAAGCAGCAGATAGAATTCCAAAAGCGGGTACCAGAGGGTTTGTTCAGCGACAAGCCAGGTAAAACAAAGCTTCTGCAGCATAACATTAGCCTTCTTAAAACTGAGCCCATCAGACAAACACATTGTAGAGTGCCCTCTCGTCTGGTACCTGCCTTGAGAAACGAAGTGAAAGTGATGGTGGACTTGGGGATCATTGAACCATCCAGGAGCGAATGGTGCAGTCCGGTTGTTTTGGTTCCAAGAAAGATGGTACACTCAGATTTTGTGTGGATTTTTCAAAGCTTAATGCAGTTTCTGCTTTTGATCCATATCCAATGCCAAGAGTCGACGAGCTGATTGAGCGCCTAGGCAAAGCAAAGTACTTAACAACGCTTGACTTATGCAAAGGATACTGGCAAGTGCCACTGACGGAATCTGCTAAAGAATTGACTGCTTTTCGTGTTCCTTCAGGGCTATATCATTTCTGGTTTATGCCGTTTGGCTTGCACGGGGCAGCAGCTACATTTCAACGCCTGGTAGATCAAGTACTCAGAGGGATGGACAATTTTGCTGCAGCTTATATTGACGACATTGTTATCTTCAGCGCTACATGGGAGGAACATTTGGGGCACCTGGCTGAAGTGTTTGATCGAGTCAAGCGGGCTGGTCTAGTCGTCAATGCAAAAAAGTGCCAGATTGCTAAGCCAGAAGTGACCTACCTTGGCTATGTGTTGGGAGGGGGATCCATCAGACCACAAGTAGATAAGTACAAGCTATCTTGTCATGTGTACCTCCAACGACAAAGAAAAGTGTGAGATCGTTCTTAGCTTGAGCGGCTGGTACAGAAGATTTGTTCCCAATTTTGCCAGCAGAGCTGCAGTACTAACTGATCTAACTCGGAAAAGTAGTCCCATAAGAGTGAAGTGGACACCAGAGTGTGAGCAAGCTTTTCAAGACTTGAAGTTCTGCTTGTGTAAATCTCCTGTCTTGCAAAGCCCGGATTTTGACCTCCCTTTCGTAGTGCAGACTGATGCGTCTGAGATTGGACTAGGTGCTGTGCTGTTGCAAGGTGAAGGACCAGATCGCCACCCGGTACAGTATATCAGCAGAAAACTGTTCCCCAGAAAGGCTAACTACTCTACAATTGAGAAGGAGGCCCTAGCTATAAAGTGGGCTTTGGACACTCTAAAATATTATCTTATTGGAAAAGACTTTGTGTTGGAGACTGATCATAGAGCTCTGCAATGGCTTAACAAAATGAGGGACAGTAATGCAAGGATTACACGATGGTATCTTTCCCTCCAACCTTTTAAATTCAAAGTGCAATATAGATCAGGTAAACAGAATGTCATTGCGGACTTTTTGTCACGCCACTCTTGAAGAGTGGCTATCTTGAGGAGGGGGGATTTAGTAAAGACAAACTGTGATGACGATCGGGCGCCCACTTAATATCTGACTGTGTTGTGGCTATGGGGAAGGAAGCAATGTGTTTAAAGTGTTCATTGATAAAATGTGTCGGGTTGATGTCCCATGGACTATGATTATCAAGAGCTGTGTGAACGTCACCTAGTAGCTAGCATATTGTAAGTATTGCCTGTAAGTGGTAGAGGCAATAATAATGAGACCACGTGTTTCACAGTACTTTATTGTATAGTATAATTTATTAATATATTTATAAGTATAGTTGTTGAAGATGTGTAGACCAGTCTTACCTGTAAGTTCCAGTTTGAACATGGAGTGCTCCGGTAGCGCGCGTAACCGGAGTCATCCTGTAATTAAGATCATTCCATTTTCTAAATGGGAGGGGTGCTAGGAGATGTGGTAACATATCCGTTATATGAATAAGTCAGTTTCAGTGTAATTATGCGGAATATAAGGGGTATTTTTTTCTTTGTATTAATGTGATTTTTATTTTTGTATTTTTGGTTTGAGGCAATGTGTTCGGTGAGGTGTACATTGAGATATGTGCTCCCTATGATTGGTTCATGCCATTATCGTCTGGCGGGAAAATAGCCTATTTAGTCAGTTTGTTTGTGGTTGTAAGGGGAGGGGGCAGAAGGCAGAAACTGTTTGATTTGAAGTACATGTCTGCTGTGAGATGTGTATGAACTGAAAGACGTACCCCTACAAGTGGTTGAGTTGTAGGTTTGGCTGTTGACAGCATTTTCCTTTGTGTTTTGTAGTGTCAGTGCTTGTTTTGTTGTATTTTTGTTACTTTCTTTGTTTTTTTTTTTTGTTTCTTTTTGAAATATCACTCTGAAATCATCACTGATTGGCGGCATGTCTCTAATAAATTCGAGCAACTGGAAAATTACCCTGTTGTACTGAGCCTTCCTAACTCCTTCCTGGCCTCTCAGTTACTTCTACTCGACACAAACACATTTCACATACTTCTTTTCTGTTTATGTTATAGAAAAGAATCTGCCAAACAGCTCGAATGTCGAGGTGGACGTGACTCCACCAATGAATGGCACCGCTGGACAGGACGGAGACACAGTGAGTCACTTAAATAAAAAAAAACGTTCACCCAGGTTATTATTGTTAACCAATAATAATAATAATAATAATAATAAATAATAATCATTGAATTGAATTAGGTGATAAAACAATATAATAAACATTTCAGCTACCAACCAGTCATTTAACTGCTTCTCAAGAATTATATACGAACCAATGAGTATTATCAGGTGTTTATAATAAAACAGTCTATTCAAAAACTCCAGTTCAATTTCATCTAAATCAAACAATCATAATGAGTACAATAACACATCAGGCAAAACATGCAGTTTATAAATATTAGGCTCAAGCAAGAAAGGGGGAAAATTAACAACAAATATGAGATATCAAAATCCTCATTTAAACCCAAAAGAGACATAGTCTGTGTAAGAGTTTTATATTTGTAAGAGTTTTACATTGTCTATGTTAGAGAGACATTCTTAGTACTGCATGTTATACAAGATTTGATATAATACACTATTTGTGTATATTTTTGGTATTTGCATTTAAGTGTAGAGGGAAATGATGTACAGTTCTGACATGGAATACAACCGTATATATATGTTTTTTTAATTTTTATTTAACTAACATATTTGACAAAGTCTGAGATTTTTTTTTACAAGTAAACATTGTAGGATGTTTGAAAACATGTTTTAATAAGGAATAAGCTAAAACAAACCAATATTTATTGACAGTGGTATTATTGTTAAAGGGGTCATATGACATTGCTGAAAAGAACATAATTTTGTGTATTTGGTGTAATGAAATGGGTTGATGTGGTTTTGTGTTTAAAGTTAAAATTATTTTATTATTTTTGTAATTCTTTGTTTCTTTTTTGTTCCTCTATTTTCTGAATTTCTTAGATTTTTAGATTTTTAATAGTTTTGTAGTTCTGGGTGTGGTGTTATTGGCCAGCTATCCAGTGCTTTGTGATTAGCCGAATGCCTCAAGCATGTGACGGAAATGTTATGCCCCTTAATATATTGTGATGCTGTCTCCCGGCACGATGAGATAAACCAGTAAAACAAATTAGTTTCGCTTTCATAGTGAAACACACAGCATCTCCACGACATGCAGCAACAATACTACAGAGAGAATCAAAGTTACTCCTTCTTTCTTTAGTTTTTAGTGTTATGCAAATCTTCCCACACAGTGACGAAGACATGTGGAGGCAGGTTTAAACGAGGCATTTTAGGAGGGTGTGGATGAGTCTTAACTTTTATAATGAATATCTATTTTGGGGGTTGAGACTTTAGTCTTTGCAACTTTAGGGATCTTATGATCGCATGAACAGCTTGTAACACTCCAAAAAGAAAGGAAAACTTGAAATCGCATCATAAGACTCCTTTAACTAAAACTAAAACCATATATATATATATATTTTTTTTTTTAAAGAAACGTTAACTGAAATAAAATCATTAAAAACCTAAACTTACAAACAAAAACTTAAACTTGTTTTAAGATAGTTGCCTTTTCTTTTATTTAAGCTTGACTTGCTAAAATAACTAAAACGTCTCAGTTACGTATGATAACCATCATTCCCTGATGGAGGTAACGGAGACATTGTGTAACGGTGTGTTGTGAAATGAAATAGGCGAGTGAAATTTGCATAGCTGGCCACGCCCCGGACATCTGGGTATTAATAGGCCAGCGTAGCATTCGCCTACTCATTTTGTTCTGAGGAGTCGAGAAACGTCTCAATCCACAGAGTTGTGGCATAATGCACATAACGTCTCCATTCCCTCCATCAGGGACGAGCATTACCATACATAACTGAGATGTTCCCAGATGGACACTTCGACATTGTGTCAGAGTTCCAAAACTAGGGGTCCCTATACTGAATGCCGTCCAGAGTGCCACGACCAAATGCACCTCACCTCCTCGTCTGAGGTTCGATTAAACTTCAGGAAGAGACCGACTGAAAGGGAAGTTTTACCAGAATTAAAATTAAAACTATATATATATATATATATATATATATATATATATAATAATATATATATATATATATATATATATATATATATATATATATATATATATATATATATATATATATATATATAAACTTAAAATAATAATAAAATAAAACAAAAAAACTTTACCAACGTTTTACCAAAATTGAAATGAAAACTAAAATCAAAACCATATATATGCTAACTAATTAAAAATAATAACAAAAGCTATAGTAATATATTAATATAATAAAATAAGACAGATTCACACTTGCTACTTTACTGTACAGCGATTTCAAAACTAAAACTGGACAGAAAGTTCTGCTGACTTTGGAAACAGAAGTGAAGGCTAAGTCACAGCAGAACTGCAGAAACCTCACGCTTATGATGACTCAGTGGAAAACACGTTTGACTGTCCGTCTTCCTCCCGCTGATCTGCGTCTGCTCCTCTCTCTCCTCACACACACACACACACACACACACACACACACACTGTCCAGCGTTCAGAAGATGAAGCGCTCTCATCCTCTGCCCCCTGTTGGCACGGCAACATGCCAGCAGAACAGACAGTCCCAGCATGCATGCGGACCTAGAGAGACCCTCTCAATGTCACTGTGACAACCTGCTCATGAACTGTGCTCACATGTGCTGTAGATCAACAAAACTGCTTTTTCTTTCCATAAGCAGATGGAGAGGTTTAACATGTGGCCAGGTTAAAAGTCCTCAATGGTTAAGCATGTATTCACACAGTATTTATTTACACATTCATAGACTCTAGTTGGAGGTCTGATGGTGATGCACTGAACAGTGTGTTTTAAATATGATGTTATGTTATTGTTACTCCTTTCAAAGGGATCATATGATGCTGCTAAAAAGAACATTATTGTCTGTGTTTAGTGTAAAGAAATGTGTTTATGTGGTTTAAGGTTAAAAAAACATTATTTTCCACATACTGTACATTATTGTTTCTCCTCTATGCCCCGCCTTCTGAAACGCATCGATTTTTACAAGGCTTATCGGTCTGAAAAGCGAGGTGTGCTGTGATTGGCCAGCTATCCAGCATGTTGTGATTGGCCGAATGTCTCAAGCGTGTGACGGAAATGTTACGCCTCTTAACATATTGTGATGCCCTGTCTGGCCGGAGCGACGAGACAAAAACATAAAACCCATTATAAACGTGATATAAACATGATTTCTAGTCGTGTCTTCTTTTGGAAGGCAAAAACAAAGTAGTTTTGCTTTCTCAATGAAACAGCGTCACACGCGTGTTGTCTAGAGTGAGCCGCGGTCTTGAGTGAGCAGAGGCTGGCTTGAGTGAGCGGAGGCGGGCGGCTTGAGAACGGTGCGGCAGGCAGATTCTACAAAGGAGCGTACCTTGTGCTTGCGGCATCCACATGTGACGACCCTGGGCTGGACTCCGCTTCGTCCACGGTGAAAGCCCATTCAGCGATCCACAGTGCAAAGTTGATGTATTTCCTCAGCGACCAGCATGGATCGAATGATATCGTCCTCTTTTGGAAGGCCAAACAAAGTAGTTTCGCTTTCACAGTAAAACACACAGCGTCTATACGACATGGCCACGGCAGCAACATCAATACTTCATAGAGAATAAAAGGTACGCCTTCTTTCTTTGCGTGAACATCTGGTTGGCGTTATGTAAATCTTCCCATATAGTGACGTAGAGATGTGGGGCGTGTTAGAACGAGTCGTTTCAGGGGGGCGTGGACGGGTCTCAACTTTTATAAAGAATATCTCGTTGGATTTGAGACTTTAGTCTTTGCAACTTCACAGATCTTCTTTATTCACCAACAGCTTGTAACACTCCAAAGAGAAAGCAAAATTTGAAATCGCATCATATGACCCCTTTAAAGGTTAACTAATTAGGTTACATTTTGGAAGGTAATGCATTAACTACTTTTACATCAGTTTTGCTTTACACTGCAAAAAATATTAGTATATATGTATTTTATTGGCTTATTGGTCTTTTTTTAACAGTGCATAGGTCAGAAAAAAAAAATATCTTAATTTTTTTTTTTCCTTAAAATATTGGATGAGGAAAAAATACAAATAAATTGTAGTACAAAAATAAATCAATGCCCATATTACAAAGTATAACATTAAACAGTGTATAAATCAATAGTTTTCTAAAGAAATACATTCCAACAGTGACACCCGCAGGTAAAGTTACAGCGGAGGCTTGCCTCCCCTGAGCCCACTGACTGTTAACAGAGACCCCAAAGTGTGCCGTGACTTTACTGGGGGGTAATTGAGAATAAATGGGGGAAAGTCACGTGAGAGGAGGCAATGCCTCCATCGCGATATGATTGGATATGACTGGTTATTGATGTGATTGGTTCATGCGATAAATCCTGCCGAGATCCGCATTTGCGAATCAGTCTGAATGAACAATATGATGCCGTTACCTGGAAAGACTCATTTCCAATTCAATTCAATTCCAATTAAAAAAACTCAAATTTAAAAAAGTAAGTAAACAACTCACACTTAGATATAACTACTTTGTTATGTCAAAATAAGACTTAAAAAGGCATGAAAACGTGATATGTGGGAGTTTTTAGTGAGTAATCAGCTTTGTGAAATTTGATGACTGATGGTTTGAAAAATTCAAAAATAGTTCAAAGTTAACTATTAAAAAGAAAAGCTGAACATAAGTTCACAAATAAAATATATTAACATTAATAAATTGACATGAGCACTTCAGTCCGTGTAGGCTCATTTTCATCTGTATTGCCTGGCAGGTTAAAGGTTAAAAGTGCGTGTGCTTACAATGATATCATCACACATTAAAGAATCATGCAAAAGCACATGTTGTATGTTTAAAAGTGGAACCAAAGTAACCTTCCTTCGTCTGCTTTTTTTACAATCATCTGCTGTGTTTTATGTTTGTCAGTGTCACTGATGATCGCCTCGACTCTTCTGTCATCTCCCTGTTGAAATTATTTTGGTTGTTCATTTTCCTGTGTGTGTCTGTCAGGAGGCTGCAGCGCTTCGTTCACACCCGCACCAGTGTTTCACCAGTGTGCCGTCCTGATAATTACACTGCTCCTGCGGGACGCCATCCCACCACACACACTCACACACACACACACACAGCACCAGTGTTTCACACCACACACACACACACACACAACACCCCTCACACACCTCACAACACCCTCATTCACACCCACACCCCCCCCCCCCCAAACACACACACACACTGCAGTTGAAGGTGACAAAAAAATCTCTAAATATTCTGAACAAGCAGCTATTTTTACTTGAAGAAAGGACACATTGGTGTCAAAGCAGAAGAGGAAACTCTGAAATATAACCAAGAACATTTCAGAATTACTTTTTATTCAGACTCTTCCTCGTCTCTACATCCAGAAACAAACAGAATTGTACCTTTTACAGAAAACTTTAATTAATTAAAATTTATTAATTATATTTCTTTCCAGTACTTATGACAGAAATAATAGACTTTAAAAGAGTGAACTGAATGTAATGTTTGTAGACAATTATGTTAATCGCAATTAAATGAAAATATACTATAGTTTAAATTAATGTTAAATGCAGTTATCTGAGCCTTATGGTGTTTTTGACACACTTAAGTAGGACTTAAATACATATTTATATGTAATTTCACAGTTCTATTGTCTTTGAAATATGGTTAAAATGAACTGCTCAATGTACTGACAAGCATTTATGATCAACTAAAATATACTTTAATGTAATTTCTATTGAAACATGTATGTTATGTATTTAAGTATGTTTCCAATGAATTTGCAATTTAGTACAGTTAAAGTGATAATCAAGTACTTTTCATGTGCTTTTGTATGTTAGTCAACGCATCAAAATAATGTACAACTCGACAAAGGTGACTATTAAAACAATGATTTCAACTTTTTAACAAAGGTCACCTTTTAAAAGTATACTTAAGTGAGTTAAGAAACAGTCATGAAAGTGTCTCTCTTTATGTCACTTAAAGTGGCCTTTTATTTCACTAATAATTTCACTAATTATCTGCAAGTACATTTTATTAAAAATAAACTTTGGAGTAAACTATAAGTGCACATTCAGTACAATTAAGCGATCCTCGTTTTTTCTTTTTTTTTTTCACAAATGTAAACAGTTATTGGCCTGCTTCTGGTGGTGTAGTCATATGCCAATGTGATTAATAATCTAGTTAAGCAGTCAAAAGGTCTTAAAAGGGGGGAAAATTAACCTTTTGAACATAAATCCATACCAAATTTAATAAGTTTCTAAGTGTCATGATTTCTTTCTTCTGCTGAATATAAAATAAGATATTCTGAAGAATGCTGAAAAACAAACAGGTAATGGTAGCCACTGACTTCCATATTAGGCTATTTTTATTTATTTATTTATTTTTAATACCATGGAAGTCGATGGCTACCATCAACTGTTTGGATACCAACATTCTTCAAAATGTCTTCTTTTGTGTTCAGCAGAAGAAAAATCTCATACAATTGTAACCATCCCAGTGAATTTTTTCAAAAGGGCAAAATCACAAAATAGTTTGAGGGAGGGTCCCTCAACTGAAAATGACACAAAACACAGTAGTGCATTACAAAGTGTTTAAATAAAATAAAGGCAATCCACAGATCATTACAGCATGTGCATGAAAAACAGTCAATGAAGTATTTTTGACTGTAAAAACAACCTGTCGCATTTATCATTTATCAAAATAAAGGACAAAACAAACAAAAAAAACCTGCTTGAATGAATACTCGTCTCTAAGCTGACATGCACTGAATCCAAATACTGATGTCCTCAATGATGACAGAAGATGACAAAATCCAATAGTCCGATAGCAAGAGAAGTATAAATAATCAGCAATCCCAGTTTCCTCAAAACATAGAGTGCGTTGCAATTCTTTGATGTTGATTTGTCCCACGATGAGCACAGAGTTATTTTATTATGAAGTTATTTCTTAGTCCATTGCTGAGGCATTCAGAGTAAGGAAGAAAACGGAAAGGCAGAAACAAAAAGAGTTCTCCTACAAAACAAACAATCAAACTAGTATTAGCATAAAACAACAACCCATATTTTCACCACTAGATAAACTATTTACAAAATAAGTGGAAAGTTACACAGCACAGAATAAACTGAACTCCATTTGCGGTAAGGTAAGGCATGCTTCCACTTAACCAAACAGGTATGTCTTACTCTACTGCCTACATCCATTTTATACTTTAACATAGAAAATCTGGTTGGCCCCCTAGAGGAACAACACACAAAAACAACAATCTAGTAACTGTACTATAGTCGGCTACACAAGTTTGTAATGACTTGAGGGTGAGAATTTTTATTTCTGGGTGAACTGCCCCTTTAAGGTTACAGTGAGGTTTGTTTGACATGAACAGAGCTCAAGGAACAGCACTGCATCCTATTCAGCAAAATCACAGATATTAGTATGGTTCTGTTTGACGTCAGTTAGTTGATGATTGCTGTTAGCATTGCATTTGATTTCAGACTGATCATGCATCATCACAAGCTCTCCTCCGTTAGGAATCGACTCCTAAATGCATCACTCATCACCACAGTAACCACTCCACCGCTCTTAAAGGGAAACACCCCCATTCTGATTGCCTGCTCTTACATTGATTGTTAACCACACTTACTGTACTCTCCACACACTCAGCGCAGCTGTTTTTGAGAGAGAAATGGCGAGAGAGGGAGAACGAGAACAGTGGAGACAGAAGGAGTTTCACAGTAAGCTTTGGCGTTTGCTTTTGCTCCGTCTGAGCGGCTGCATCACAGCGGTGATGCTGAGGCGTCTGACAGCACATCTCTGAGGATCTCCATTCACTGTAACACAAAAAAAAAAAAAAAACACACAATGGAGAAAGACATTGGAGAAAGACCTCTGAGCGGCACTTGGGTTTATATTGGTGTTATTTTAGTATCATATACTAATACAGTTTTTATTTAGTGGTGTTATTTTAGTATCATATACTAATACAGTTTTTATTAATACATTAAATATTTTTTAAATTTTATTGCTTGGGCAACTTTTATATAATTTAAACCTTTTTTATTTCAGTTGTATTTTTTGTTGTTTTTGTTGTTTTATATTTTTATTGTTTTGTTTTTTTTATTTTGGGTTTTTTTTTTTTTTTATATTTAAACCTGGGTTGTTTTACTGAACATGAATTGTTTTCTCATTTTCAGTTAAATTTGACCCGTACTAAATAAAAAAAAAACGTTTTATGAAATAAAAAAATTATTAAAAAGGCCAACATTACATTTTCAGTTTATATACTAAACATTTATAATTTTAATTTTAATTTGAAGTACTAAATTAAAATATAAATGAATTAAAAAAATTTGAAATATTTACATATATGTAAAAAAACAAAAATTTTACTAAAACATTTTATTTATTTATTTTTAATTTTCTCTGGTTTACAGTAGCATTTAAATATGGCATGTTCTGACAAAAGCTCCTCCATCCCGCAGGATTTACACAAGCTTTAATTGGAGAAACAGGGACTCAAATGTGTCGGAGCGGTTTGTGTGTGTTGGAGATAATTGGGAATGTTGACATCTCACACATTCTCTCTGATCAGGGTGAAGAGGATGATGAGGAAGATCAGCCTCTGAGCCTGTCGTGGCCCGAGTCCAAACGCAAGCGCTTCACGTATCTCTTCATCCTGCCCATAGTCCTCCCTCTGTGGATCACGCTGCCGGACGTCCGGAAGGCCGTGAGTTTCTGTATGACGAGAGTTTGATGCAGATGTGAGCTGGGAAACACATGTAACCCTGAGACGATTCTTGTGCGTTTTTCTTTAGAGTTTCAAAAAGTTTTTTCCCATTACGTTCCTGGGATCGATTTGCTGGATCGCAGGATTCTCCTACCTGATGGTGTGGTGGGCTCATCAGGTAAGACCAGACAGGACAACATCAGGGCTTTTATATCTTTATTCAGAACATCTGGACTCGGCTATCCATTTGTTGGAGATATGTTAATGTCATTTTTTTTTTTTTTTTTTTTTTTTTTTTTGTCAAACATTTGTGAAAAGTGTGCTTAATGGTATTGAATGTGCACAAATAAATAAATAAATAATAAATAGCTTATATTAAAAAAAAAAAGCTACTAGCAGATAATATATTATTATTGAAATAAAAGTCTGCTGAAGTGACTTAAAGAGAGACACTATCATCACTTTCACACTTTCACACTTAAGCACACTTTTAAATAGTGACCGTTGTAATAATGTCAAATTAAAAGTACGTTTAATCATGTTTTAATAATCTTTTGTCATGTTTTAAAGAAGTACACTTATTTTGATGTGTTGACTAACATACTAAGGCACATGTAAAGTACTTGATTAGCCTTTTAACTCTAGTGTTATTCAGTATTAGATTTAAAGTTACTATATTTTAAATGCAATAATTTGCAACTTCTTGCAACTGATTGCAAATGTCTCATAGCATTTAATAGCATTTTTAATACATAACAAGTTTCAGTAGATATGACATTAAACTATATCTTAGTTTATCATAAATGCCTGTCAGTACATTCAGCAGTATCATATTTCAAAGACAACAGACGTAATTATGAAATTGCATATAAAGATGTACTTAAGTCCTACTTAAGTGGTTCAAAAACACTCTAAAGTTCAGTTTGTTTGTTTATTTGTTTGATGTCATGAAGTCTTTTCAATTCTCGACACAGCTGTGAAATAATCTTCCACTGGCAGTGTGTTATTGATGTTGAGCTCAGTCATATTTTTCAGTCTGATTGTTTAGTGTCAATATCTCTGCAGGTTGGAGAGACTATAGGAATCACTGAGGAGATCATGGGGCTGACGATTCTAGCGGCGGGAACCTCCATCCCTGATCTGATCACCAGTGTCATTGTGGCCCGAAGGGGTCTGGGAGACATGGCAGTGTCCAGCTCCGTGGGCTCCAACATTTTCGACATCACTGTGGGGTATGCTTTTTTTTAAAGAAATTAATACTTTTATTTGGCAGGGACGCTTTAAATTGATCAAAAGTGCCAGTAAAGAGGTTTACAAAGTTGCAAAAGATTACTCTTTTAAATAAATGCTGCTCTTTTGAAATTTATATTCATCTGTGAATCCTGAAAAAATTAAATCTATCACAGTTTCCACAAAAATATTGGGCAGCACAATTGTTTTCAACATTGATAATAATCAGAAATGTTTCTTGAGCAGCAAATCAGCACATTAGAATGATTTCAGAAGATCATGTGACACTGAAAACTGGAGGAATGATGCTGAAAATACAGCTGCGCATCACAGAAATAAAATATTTTAAAGTATATTCACATAGAAAACAGCATTTTTTAATTTTGAATAGATTTTTAGTGTTTACTGTATTTTTGATATAAAAAATATGGATTTGATAAACATTTTGTAATGTCACATTAAAACTGAAAAACATTTGAAATCATTGTTTTAATCATCTTTTGTAAGTACACTTATTTTGACGTGTTGACTAGCATAGTAAAGCACACATAAAGTACTTGATTATCATTTTAACTGTAGCGTTATTCAATTCTAAATTTTAAAGTTAATATATTTTAATATATTATGACTTACCAAGTTGCAGCTTTACATCATTGCATCATTACAAATCAGAAATTTGTTGCCAACATTAATTACAAACATATTTAAATAAATGGCATTCAAGTTCAACAGAAATTACATTCAAGTATATTTTAGTTGATCATAAATGCTTGTCAGTACATTCAGCAGCACTTTAACCATATTTCAAAGGCAATAGAAGCAATTATGAAATATCATACAAAGACACTCTAAGGTTAAACTAACTGCATTTAGTATCAATTTAAAATCTAATACATTTTCATTTAATTACAAAGAACATACAATTTTCTGAAAACATGACATTTTGCATCCAAGAATATTTTTTGACAGTATATTATTTCTGTTTAATTATGATGCATCAAGCATCACACAGTTCACTCGGTTTTGTATCAGAGCTTTAGTTTCGTACATTTATAATGTTCAGAGCCCTAAACAAGCGTTTCTTTGTTTCCCAGGTTACCGCTCCCATGGCTGCTGTACTCCATTATAAACAGTATGAGGCCGGTTCAGGTGAGTAGCAACGGTCTGTTCTGCGCCATCGTGCTGCTCTTCCTCATGCTCCTCTTCGTCATCATCTCCATCGCCGCCTGTAAGTGGAAGATGAGCAAACTGCTGGGCTTCATCATGTTCCTGCTCTACATGGTCTTCCTGGTGGTCAGCGTCCTGTTGGAGGACAAGGTCATCGTCTGCCCCGTCTCTATCTGACGTCTCATTTACAGACACCGGCATGAAGCTAAAGCCGCGTACCTGCTGACTTGACCTCACATCTGTAGGCATTTCTTTTCTTATGACAGAGTTCCCAGCCTCCTTCACACTTCATCTATCGCCCTGTGTGTGTGTTCATGGGGTTTTACACACTTAAAAAAGTTTTAATATTAATATTTGTATTAATAGTTGTTTTCCAATAAAATATCTAAATGTCCTTAAAGAAGAAAACTGTCTACTTGAGAAGCAAAACTCTTTTTTTTTTGTTTCAGAGATATCTTGACATACATTATTATTATTATTTTTTGTATAGTTTAAAACATGAACATCATTAGACAAAAACTTATATTTTTCTTAAAATGAAACCTATCTGGCAGCAATTAATTCAAGATATAGTCCAAAAATAAATAAATAATAATAATTTTAAAAAATTATAAAAAAAAAAAAAAAAAAAAAAAAAAGATTTTCTTACTTGGTATTTTGTCTTGTTTTCCAGTGCAAATATCTGAACATCCTTAGACAGATAAATAAAAAAATTAAAATTGAGCTTGTGCCAGTGTTATTTTAGTATTGCTAAGATACTATTATACTTTTTATTTATATTTTGAAATCCTTTTTATATATATATATAATATATATATCTATTATATATAGTATATAATATATATATATATATATATATATATTATATATATATATATATATACGACCACACACATATATATATATACATATATATATATATATATATATATTTTTATATATACTTAGTTTTTTTTTTGTGGAGTTTTTCTTTTTTTTTTTTTCCATTTTCAGTTTTGTTAAAGTTAGAGTAATTTTATTGTGAGGTTTTGTCTTTTGCACACACACCACACACACACACACACACACACACACACACACACAACACACACACACCACCACACACACACACACACACACACACACCACACACACACATATATATATATATATTAAAATATGAAATTTTGCATTGCCAACTAACCCAAATAAAACTTTTATGTTTTATAAAGTTAAAGTTGGTTTATTTTATGCCAAGTAATGAAAATATTTCATAGTTTTAGTTTTCGTTTCAGGTTTAGTTTTAGTTAGCTATAATAACCCAGGTTTAAATATATAAATAATATAATTATAAAAATAATCATATTAAATAATGCTTAAATATAATATAAATGATATTTAAATAATCTTGTTTTTCTAGAAAAGAAAAAGGAGGAAAAACCCCCCCCCTTTGATCTTGTTTTCTCTTTGTATTTTGATGTTTAGATATTTGTGCTCAAAAACAAAAAAAAAAATACTAAGAATTTATTTATTTATTTATTTTTTGTTTTGCTAGAAAACAAGGTACAGAGTTTTAATTATTATTATTATTATTATTATTATTATTATTATTGCTCCACTCATTGAACTGCAATTGATCATATGAGGAGATGATGTTAAACTAGGGCTGTAACAGTGCACCAAACAGAAATCGGTCGATAACTGAGTACAAACTATTGTAAAGAATCATTTGAACTGGATGGGATTCATCAACACAGTGTTAAAACCTTTTTACAGATTTTTAAATATATTTCCAAACAGCGTGCATGTTCAGTTTGCTCAAGTGGTCAAAGCCAAAGGGCGAAGCGGATGGAGCTCTGCGATCAGAATGATCTCTGATTATTTTTTGGTTGTTTTAATCACTCTGTAGGGAGCGTGAGGATTTCTGTGATTACAGCAGGCAGCGTTTGCTCATTTCTCAGTCTCTGTAGGCCGTTTGTTCACGCTGTGAATGTGCTGCACTGATGAATAATCGCTGGTCTGGAGCAATTATTCCATGATATGATGGATACGGTGTCCAATTTATTTATTTATTTATTTTTCACTTTCCATGACCTTTATTCTTTCTATTACATCTGTATGCTAAAAACACATGTTAAGAACATGAAAAGAAAACTAATTTTCTTGTGGTGGTAGTAAATAGAAGTATTCTGCAATCACCGTATTAATGGGTATTTATTTATTTATTTATTTATTTATTTATTTATTTGTTTGTTTGTTTGTTTGTTTGTTTGTTTGTTTGTTTGTTTAACATTTTTTACACAATATTTTTTCTCATATTATAACCAATAAAACACCAAGACAGCTTTATAATATAGCAAATATACTTTTTTTTTTTTTTTTCATCCAAATGGTACACAAAATTAAATTGGCCCTAAAACTGAGAATCTGTGAACCGTTACTTCCCTAGTTTTAAAAACTGGCAAAGACAAATGCTGGTTGATGATGTATTTTAGATGTTGCATGTTGTTTTAAACACTTCCAGAAACAATACGGCTCTTTGGTTTGGTTTAGCTTCAGTTCATGTAGAAACTGTGTAATATATATATGGCTAATGATATCTTAAGGGTTTTTATGGATCCAGGATGCCACACTGGAATGCTTCTTTTAAAGAAAACACTGACTATGTATAAGATATTATAAATATTTGTATATTTTCTTTACATTTTGCCTGTATGTCAAGAGGCCAAGTAGCCAGATGCATTGAATTTGAACATATTGTTTAATCTGTTATGTCATTCTCTCTGCTTTTGAACATCTTGTCCATTTAATAGCAGTGTAGAGGTATTTGAGCTGCAGTATTGATTGTAAAAATGATTACTTGCTGCCTCATTCACACCGGAGGAGACCCCGATTACTGCATGCTGCTTCCCCAAGCATTATTATTCACCCATTTATAGAAACATCGCATTGAATAATGTTATAAATGCGAGGGAAATGTGTAGATGCTTATAGTCTGTAGTTAAGTGTTAAAACCTAGAGAACATTAGACATATACCACGCTCCCAGCTGCTAAAGTGGTTTCTCTAATAGTCTGCGTTCACACTCCACTTACTGGAAACCAGAGCGGAGACGCGCTACAAAAGACATATTTTTAAGGAGGCAATGCATGCATGAAAACGTGTAGGCTAATAATTGAAGATGTGCTCATTGCTTAACTGATTCAAAACATATGCGCATAATAATTTGCCTACATGTAGTCCTTTGGTAACGAACGAGTGTGCATGTGCTAGCGCTGTCTAAACTTACTCTAGAGACGTAAAAACGTGCATTTATTATGAGTATCCCGAGCATGTTACTCTGATGGTGCTTTAGGACTCGATCTTTGTATTCTGTACAGACACACATGTAGTGAATTTACTAACTAATAGAGAACTCACTGATTTAGAATATTCACGATTCACATATACTGTACACTAGCATAAAACAATAGCGATTTTATTTGTGGAGGCAGACATTTAATTTGTAGGCTATTTGAATAAATGTTGGCGTGACAGATACCCTGAAGCAAATGCTGCCCTCTAGTGTGTGGTGGGACTTTATTTAGAGCCCAGTCTCATGAAAATGCATATAAATAGTACGCCAAATAAAAACAAAAACTCATGGTATTGATACGCAAAAATGGACTTTGGCGTGCATATAATATGCGGTTTTTGCATGCATATGATACGAAATTTGTTGCTGTGCATATGATACGCAGGTTTCGAGTACATATGATCTACCCCACAACCCTAAACCTACCCATTGCATAGCATATGCACGAGTTGTCGCTTTTATTTGGCATACTATTTATACGCACTTTCATGAGATCGGGTTATTATTTTTGTATAATGTTTTCCACATGTAAACCAGCGTCTGTTGATGTTTCTTCTCTTTGTAAGCAGGCAAACACATGCACTGAACTTAGAAATGTGTCTCTATCTGTTTTGCTGTGCTAAATTTATTTACTTTTTATTTTTTTTAGGGTAGAAGAACCAATATGCTTTTTTATTCCTTCAGCAAAAACTGATATTTATTATATCAAGAAATAGCGAAACATTTAAATGTTTTTTTTTTTTTATATATATATAAAAACTGATGATGATTCAGGTGGTATTAAAACTGATATAAGCAATGTAGCTTTTTATGTTTTTATTATTATTATTATTATTTGTTTATTCATTTTCCCCCTCAAATTGGAATTCAATTTTACTTATCAGTAGTAGTTTTCTATCCTTGCTTGATACACTATAATAGTTATTATCTCTGCATTAACATCTGCTTTTCGTAATAATTTGGAATTTTTTTTTTTGTTTTTGTATGTGTATTTTGTCTTATAAGAGGGCTGCACACACTGCTCAAGTGCCCCTGCTTTATCCTGTTCCTGCTTTCTGGCAGGAGTATGGATTATTATTATTATTAATTTTAATTTTGTTTTGTGTCAAACATGGCATTGTTAATATGCACTTTGCATTTATATGTGTCTGTTCAATTATTGTTTGTTAACTCTGAAAGAGGCTGAAGCTGAATGTTTGGAGTGAAAATTCTGATTCTGTTCACCTTTTTATGGCTTCATTTCTTAGCGTTTGTAAATGGCCCTGTCTCTGTCTCCACCGTTGTCTTTATTTCTACATAGAACTGCACTTTTGTACTGATTCACAAGAATAATGTCTGATTATAGACAAGGCATGCCAACAATTACTCCATCATTCAGTGTTCAGTGTCCCATTTCACTAGTTCAAATGTACATATGTAGGCTACAAGTACAATCAAAATATAGAGAAACTGTAAATGCAATGTAATAATAGAAATAAAGGCAAATATAAGGGCAGATTGTCTGTGGTCAATTAAGTTTTTCCACAAAATAAGCAACTGTGAAGTTGTGAAGCAACTGTCAAGATGTGAAGTACTGTAAAGTTGAAACACCAACAGGACTCTTTCTTTTCTTTATTCTACAAATGTAATGAACATGATGCCACTGTTGTTTTGACTTGCTGCAAAGTGCAAACTATGACTATTAAGTTATATAATGGTGGAAACGTGACAAAGCTGTTTATAGGCAAATTAATAAAAATGACTGGTTTAGGGATGGGCATTGTTACAAACTTAAGCACTGTTTCTGAACTTAACTTTAGTGTTGTTAGACTTGAGTTTAGCCTTTGACTTTGTGGACCACAGGATTCTTTTATCCCGACTTGAATGTTCGATCGGCTTATCTGGCACAGTTTTAAAATGGTTTCATTCCTTCCTGTCAAATAGAAGTTTTTCCATTACCCAAGGTGTTTTTTCATCCTCGATGGCTCAACTTACTTGTGGTGTACCCCAGGGATCAATTTTAGCACTATTACTATTTTGGCTGTATATGCTACCTTTGGGATCCATTATTAGTAAATTTGGGGTATCGTACCACTCAGGGACGGATTGGCAATCGGGAATACCGGGAACAATCCCGAACGGCCGGTCCATTTCAGGCCGAATCGGCCGGTGGTCAAATTTTTTATTATTATTATTTATTTTATTGATACGCTACCGTACCGGCCCTGCTCAGCTGCAGCGGAACGCAGCTGTGTGTCTGTCTGTGTGTGTGTGTTTTTAGACTGGGCCACAAACCATATACTTCCAATCTTAAGGGGGGGATACCCGAGCGGCCCCTCCCAACTTGGACTGGATCCTCATAAAGTATTTGCTGACATCCGATTGGCTCAAAGGCGCCGATCAAAGGATGTTTAATGGTTAGGGTTTGAGTTTGTGTGAATGCAACAGAGACAGACGGTAAAAATGGCGAAACGAACGAAGGAAAGAAGAGAAAGAAATGGGTGGGGCCGAAAAAATTAATCGAATGAAAAAGAAAAAAAAATGTTGGCACACACAGAGGCAGCTAAATGTTCCTAAATTAACGGACCTTTTTTGAAAAGGGTGCTGTGGCAGGAGGCTGACAGATGCAGATGACAGGAAGGACCCAGCAGCATGGATAGGACAGGTGCACGATTAGCCGGCGAGCGGCGGCGACACGCTGGCTGCGGCTGGACTGTGCTGGGCCGTGAGCGTGGGTTTCTGTTGAGTGTAAGCTGCGTGGTGTTTGCGTAGCGTTTTCCCATGTCCCTTTGCCGGTCTTTTGCACACCAGAAACGTGTCTGACGCGGCGCTGTCTGCTAGGTGACATAATATGATAAGATTACTCTGGTAAACAAATTAAAAATAAAAATAGCCTCTGGTGATACATTTGTTTAAATTACATTTATATCTTCATTTATGTCAAAACCTAGAGACTCTCAAATATCAAGAGAGGAGGAGAAGAGAGGAATAGGAAGGCAGCAGGAGAGAGGGAGGAGGATCGAAGAGCAGGAAACAGACAGGTAGAGGGGCAGTGTGCAGGGCTTGGTAGGCAATCATATTAGGCATATCAATCAATCAATCAATCAATCAATCTTTATTAAGAACACGCACACACAAAATAGAAAAATACAGCACAAGGTTACATATTTACATAAAGGATAAAATGCCAATAGTTCCACATACTAGATAATAACCTGACCTGAAGCACAGATTGAATTAGAAAATGTATTATTCTTTGTCATATTTATTACTCATGTTTCTTCTCATGCATATGTTATTAGATGTACAATCAGTAAGCAGAGGCAGGGTCCAGCAGAGGCAGGGTCCAGCACAGGGGAAGCTGAGGCAGGGTGGAGTTTGAGTACAACACACACAACACACACACAACACAATCTCTATTTGACATTGTAGTTTTTGAGTATGAGTGGGTGTGAGTATTTGTAACTATTTTATCACTCCGACTGACTGTACACATTATGCTGGTGGTTCGCAGTATACTGTGTGACTTATGTGTTTGAGATTAGGTTTTGCTGACCTGGTTGTGTTCAGTGCAGTGGACTTGCTTATACAACCTGAGGAGGCAGGTGTTATCCTAAAGTTTCTTGAAGGTCTTCAGCGTAATCTGATTGTCTTTATACCATAAAAACACTATTAGAATGAAAATAACTGCAAAAAATCCTGCTCATGCACCAAGGGCACTCGCGTAAAAGGCCTCTCCGTCTTAAAGTCCCGGGCTGAATTTCAGTCCCAGTACGTCCCTGGTACCACTGCTATGCAGATGATACACAACTTTACATACCCATAAAACATGATGATAACTCAGCACTCAAAAGACTGGAAGCCTGTTTGCAAGAAATCACAGTGTGGCTCACTAATAATTTTATGTTACTTAACGACGATAAAACCCGAATCATTCAATTTGGGACAAAAGAACATTCACCAAAAGAACTCCTTCGACCTCGGGGCACTTATTCCACATTTTACTTCAGATGTCAAGGATCTTGGTTTCCACCTTGATAATAGCCTCAAATTAGACAAACAAATTAATACAATAGTTAGTACCAGTTTTTATCATCTTCGTCGGTTAGCCAAAGTCAAACCTCTCCTAACCAGGAAAGGTTTCGAAACCGCTATTCACGCTTTTATTTCTACACGACTTGACTATTGTAACTCTTTGTATGTTGGGTTTCCTCTCTCTTCCATCTCTCGTCTTCAGATGAGATCACACCAATTTTATGTACATTGCACTGGCTACCAGTCCGGTATCGACTTGATCTCAAAATTCTGCTATTTGTCTACAAAGCTCTTAACAACTTAGCCCCTAAGTATCTCTTCGATTTACTCACCATTTACAATCCGGCTAGGTCACTCAGATCCCAAGATGGCCATCTTCTGCAAATACCACGGTCCCGCCTGCAACGCAGGGGAGACAGAGCCTTCACAGTAGCTGGTCCTAAGCTGTGGAATAGCCTGCCACTACTTGTCAGAACTGCCTCCACGTTAGCCAAATTCAAATAAAAAACTCATCTTTTTTCTAATGCTTTTAATTCTCCATAATATGTATGTGTTTACTTGCTTTTACCCTATTGTATTTATTTATTTTTTTATTTTGTACAGCACTTTGGCCAACAAAGGTTGAATTTAAATGTGCTTTAGAAATAAAATTGAATTGAATTTAATTAATCCAAATGCACAGCTGATGTGATCTTAAAGTACTCTATGTTGATTCAGGGTTTTTTTTTATTTAATTTTATTTTTTTCTTTTTGTGTATTTTTGGTTTTTGAATTGTCAAAATGGTAGGAATTATGGATGATGTGGAGTTTGAGTCTTGTGTCATTTAGTTATGGGTTATTTCTTTGTTTATCCGCCATACTGGGAGGATCACGCTGCCTTTTTTGCTATTGGGTTTAGCGCAGTAGTTTGACTTTCTGTTGTGATTGTGAAAAATGTCACCATTGTATGTCATTCATGCCAACTCAGATCATCGTTCCGAGAGAAAACTGGAAAATGTAATATGTTTTTTTGCCTTTTCTATGTGTAAACACACCAACGGAAGAAGGTTGTGGAGATGACGAGAAGATGCTGGATAGAAAATCTATTAATAATATCATTGATTAAACCCACTGCCTATCACTCAATAAAAGAATCACATTGCTGGGTGTTTTTGAAAGTTTTGATTTTGTTTGGTTTAAAAATTAACATCACCTTTGCAAGTATGACTCTCACTCGGATTGTGAGTTAGCAGAACTTGAACAGGGACATTATACAATGCTCAAGATGAATAATGCTTAATGTGGCTTAAAGTCAAAATTGTAAAGCATGCAAATCATAGACTGTTGCAAATATGCATATGAGCACAAAATGTGAACGGAACGTATTCATTTGCACGTTAAGCGTTTTCTTCTTATATAAAGAAAACGCTTAATGCACGGAGACAGTGATATTAAAAGACCACATTCTGTGCACATTTTACTAATAAAGCATACAAAACAAACTTCTACAAAACCTAAGTGCAATCGAATTATCATGCAAAGCGATAAAATAGCTTCTCTTCCCTGCAAACGATACAATAAAGAATGTGAATATTTAACTTCAAGGTAAAAACAAAAGATAAACAGGTATCCATATTCATTTCAGCATTTGTAGCAGAGGGTGATCCTTCCAGAATGGCGGCAGCGCCCCAGCATGCAACATGGCATGAGGAATGATTCAAAATCCGAAATTGTGAAATCCGACCCGACAGCTCTAAAGTAACCTAAATAATTCATATAAAATAGTGATTTGATTTAGAGTAGCCTGTGTGTGAGACAAATAGAAACAAATAAACACAACTGCAAACAGAAGAAACCTAAGCACATGACACGACCAAGAGAATGTAGCTCTCCCTGAAAACCATGCGACTGTGAATTTAACACTGATTTCATGCAAGAGTTCAAATAGTTATTATTAAGTGACTTACATTTTAGTACAATATTGTCAGTGTTGACTGTTTTTGCTCAATTTGTTTAACGAAAGTAGTTCCAAACAAAGATCACAGCAGTACAGTTGCCCATCTCTGAGCAACACACAGCGGTGTTTCCTTACTGAATGATTCATGTTTGTGAATTAATCATTGATTGATTGAGTCAATGATTCCATCTGAGCAAATTGTTTGTATGAACGCCTTAATGACTCACTCATTTACTTTCACTTTAATTTTGCAGTGTAAATGCATTCATGCTACATTTCAGCTTCATTAAACTGATGTGTAAATGCATCTAAATGCCTCTTCTGCTGCTTCTGTTTCTTCTGCAGTAGAAATGTTGGTTTTGTTAATGCTGATTTCATTTGATTGGTAACAGTCATATAGTGTCTTGTTATATTAAGTGTAATTATCAATAAAATGTAAGAATTTGATATGAAAAATGGTGCATGCATTTAATATGGTTAGGGAAAATGCCCTTTTATAGGCAAAAAAATTACCTGGAAATTAATTAAAATAAATTTTAGTATGCAGTAACTTTAGTTATATGAAACATACTGTAATTTCCCAACAACCAACCTGGTGAGCAAACAAGTAAGTGTCAAGCCCTGGAGATAGGTGTCTCAATAAAACAAACGCATGATGCCATTCACACCAGTGATATCATACTTCCTGTGTCTCTCTCGCTCTTTGTCACTCTAAATAAAGTCTGAGAGGCTGAGACCTGTGAGTTTGCACAGTAACAGGCTGCAAGATTATTTCTGCATTCTTTGTTTTTGCAAACTGTTACATGTGTAATTCTTAAATCGCAACAGGATACCATGGAACTTGGTAAACTTCTTTTAATGCTCTGTAAGTATTATTAAAATAAATATTATTTTAACATTTGAAACTTAGCATAAGTCTTTTATCCAAAGCATCAACGTAAGTGATTTTGTTGATAGCAAAATGTATTATTCTGTGCACTCACCACTGGAAAAAAAAAATACAATTATTGTGATTTTCAAGGGTAAAATAGCAATAGAGCATGTGAACTCATGAGCTGCTATGACACGTCATGCTACACAGTGTTGGGAAGGTTGCTTTGGAAATGTAATAGGTTACAAGTTACCCTATGTTAAATTTACTTTTATAAGTACTGTAACTATGTCAATTACTTTATTAATGTGACTGATTATATTTGATTACTTTTATTGCTTTTCTAAATTTCTAATGAATGCTTTCAAATGTTTATCAATTTGAAACGTTTAAAGCATGCCAGGTTAACCTAACAATAGGGCTCAACACTGAATACTGTCAGACTTTCAAAATCCTTCATCACTTGAATTAAAATTATAATCATTTAATTTTAAAGCATAGCCACCACAAAATCAGACTTTAGTACCTAGTTTTACTTTGAGATCGTTCTGAGGTTAAATACAGATTTAAAATCATAAGATATAGTTTATTAGTTATGACACTCTTTTTGAAATCAAATCTTTGCATAGCTATGACAGGAAACACTAACATATAACAATGCTTTGAGAGAGAGAGAGAGAAAAAAAACTGTTAATCTTTATAAAATGAAGCATATAGACAAACCCAAATAGGAAATAAAACAGTTATCAAATAAGCATGTCCTAAGCTCCGGAAATATCGGTGTGTCATATTTTAAAGCAGTCAATGTAATTTGTGAAAGAAATCAATCAAATCTGTTTGTTTGTAAAATTATTCAGATGTAACCCCCTTTGTAATTTTCAACATTTTCATAAATTTTAATTACACTTTTTTTTTCTCAGTAACTGGAACATATTGCAGTTGCATTTATGTTGTAATTTAATTATGTAAGAGCGTTTCATGTAACTAGTTACTGGCCAACACTGATGCTTCATCAGAACTCATGAGGAATGAACGTAATGTCAGGAACATGTGTGTCTTCTCTTTGTGCTTCGTATATGCTTTTGTTATATAGTATCTTTTCCTCATCGCTATCTATGAAACCGATTAGAGAGGATGAGCGCCACCTGCTGGTTGATACTAATCAGTTCTAAACAAAGTTTCTCGTGATCTAGGATGTATTTCTTTGTCCTACTTTCCCGAGGGCAAACTGAGAGCATTAAAGGTGTGTGTGCGTGCGTGCGTGTATGTGTGTGTGTGTGTGTGTGTGTGTGTGTGTGTGTGTGTGTGTGTGTACACATGTTTTTCTATCCTGGTGGGGACTTAAACCTGAATGCACACTGACTCTTGGGGGCTTGTGTCACCGTGGGGACCCAAATTGAGGTCCCTATGGGGAAACAAGCTCATAAATCATACAGAATTTGTTTATATATATATGTTATATATATATTCCACTCTGTCTCTCTAACCATTAGAATCGATGCTTTCAAGACTTTGTAAAGGTATTAAAAGTATTTATCAGAAACTCACTGATCATGGAATTAGCTTCTTTGCAGCTTTTTCAGCTGAACATGGCAGCTTCAAACAGTGTGTTTTATCAATAACCTGCTGTATAATTACGCACAGAACTCTTAGGATATTAAAACAGTCATGACATGAAGGAATACAGTCATTTATTTTGTCAGTAATGGTGGTGAAACTTTTTTTTTTTTTTTTTTAAAGATCATATGGGTAGTTTATGGTTTACAATCATGTGGAGTGACAAATGCTTTAAAAAAATTGTACAAATAAAAATAAAACATTAAGTGTTCATAAAGCTCCATGCATAACTATAAGTGAATTGAAATGCCTCTGTGGGTTTCTCTTCTTTTAGTGCTGCTGTCATTCGCTCTCTCTGGATACCCTCAAGGTAATTATTCAAGTTAGTTTTTAAAATATCCTTGTACACTTAATTGGCATACATAATTAATTGCAGAATATTACTATGCACTTTAACCATAAGAAACTGCCTCTTCTCATATAACAGTTTTGAGTGCAAATTTGATGTCCATTATGGGTGTTTGGATTCAAGCAGCATTTTATTTACTTTTATTATTTATATTTATTTAACAGATGCGTTTATCTAAAGCAAAAATGCACTGTAAAATTTTCAGTCCACTTTGATTTAAAATCTTCAAAACTGAGTTGTATTTTGTTTAACTCTAAAAAAATTATTTGAGTTGAATGAAAAAAAACATGTTGCCATGACTTATTGATAATATAATTTTTACACTGTATTTAAATCACAGTGTTCATGTTACACACATGGTTTTATTAGTACTATAATTATATTAACAGTGTTCTCCAGATATCATTGCACAGATAACTGCAGAAATCTTTAAATACATGCTATCATTAGCATCTCTCATTTTCTTGTGTATGATTATGTTGTCTAATTGCATTGAGTTAAATGTTTACATAGAGTATTTTCCCATCTCAAGGCTTGATTAGAATAGTTTTATTTCAAAACTTCATTTTGATCCGAATAGTATTTTCTTCTCCTGAAAATGTTAGTTAATGTTATTGCACTGGATCAAAACTACAGTTATACAGAAGTATAACAACTTCCTAAAAAAATGACCAGCTCACAGAAATTGCTTGTGAATCTCTGATTATGCAAATATATTTACCAAATATTAGATTAAATATTTTTATCAAGTTGTTTTCTTTCATTTAGCGCAGGTTTTGTATTGTAGACCTTACTGATTTTTTTTGAGTAAACATTGCCAAAAATAATACTTTTTTCACTCAAAAATGAGGTGCATGAGCTCAGATCATTGAGGCCTACTATCAATAAACTCCAAAAAGAAACACAAAACCTGTGCTCACTGAAAGAAAACAAGTGGACTAAAAACACAATCTAAGATTCAGTGATAATACAGCATTACAAGAAATGATGCTGGTCATTTCTAACCGGGAACATCAAATTTTGAAAAGGAGCTTTAGCACATCACAAATGTAAAAAATAAATAATAATAATAATAATTATTATTATTATTATAATAATATTAATTATTATTATTTGTATTTTTATAATGTTTGAATTTTGAGGTGGATGTAGTGCTTAGTTGTCTGTTGTTCCTAGTGATAGGCTTTTTCTCTCAGATGTGACTTAGAAGAAGGCATTGACTGGACATACAGTTGCTATAAAGATGATTCTGCCGTCCCCATCAGCACTGAGAGAGTGTACAAATTCATATCTGACGAGTCTGATGCTGGTAAATACACCTGTAGAGGAGAGAAGAAACGAGACTCGCGCAGATCAGAGATCAGTGATGCTGTTACACTGACTGTATCAGGTTCATCTAAACTCCTCAAATGCCTTTTAACTAACATTAGGGTTCAAGTACAAACATTTATTCTTCTGTCAGACAATCACATATGTTTTTTTTTGTTCATAGATTTACCCAGAGCTACAGTCACAGCAGATCCAGACAGGTTTGTGTTCATGGGAGAGACGATCACTCTGAAATGTGCCATAGAGTCTCATTACAGTGACTGGAGATTCTAAATACAGCAGCATATTTGCTGCAGGCGAGAAAAACAAGAGCACAGAGACTCTCACTATTAATAGTGTTTCTGAGTCCGATCAGGATATATATTGGTGTTGGGGAGAAAGAGAGAGCAGACCAATGAAATCCCAGAAGAGTGAAGATGTTTCAGTCAAAGTGGAAGGTGAGTGTTTTACTGTCTGTAACACTGAATGTACAGTATTCATATTTTTAATTCAGTAGTAACCACTAGGTGGCATTTCAATACTGTCTGGTTTTACATCCTGACAGAACTTGCAACCAATGACAAAATTATTATTATTATTATTTTTTTTTTTTTTTTTTTATCTAATGGCAGATGGGAGGTGTATTTAAGAATCCAGGTTGAAAAGAGTTAATTGAATAACCCATGCAGTTATTAGCATATGAGACCCATTGTTTTTGCAGTTTCATTTGGTGTCACAAGTGGTACAGAAATTACTACAGCTTTAAGTGAAAAAAAGAAGTGTGCTTAATTGTGTAGAATGTGCACTTGTAGTGTACTTTGTATCTTAAAAGTGTTTTTGAATTTTATTTTGTTGTAATATATTGAATGCACACTTGAGTACATTGAATCTTAATATATATATAATGTTCTTGAGTGACACATTTTATGAATGTTGTGTCATGTGAGATGCAACAAGACAAGACATCACATCCATTTGGAAGCCCGCGTCCACCTCGGCACTGAATAAAAAAAAAAAAAAAAATGTGTGTATATATATATATATATATATATATATATATTATATATATATATATATAAAATGTGTGTATATATATATATAGGTAACTGTGACTTCTTATCTCACAATTCTGACTTTTTTTACTCAGAATTGCGTTATATAAACTTGAAATTCAAACTTTTTTTTTTTTCCTTACAGCTGCAAGACGTATACTTCCCTGATAGCAAATGTACATCACGGAGACGTCTATTTTTTCAATAAGATGTATTTTTTAGAGTGTTTGCTCATCTGCAATATGACTATAGGAAGTTTCCTATCAGATGTCAAATAGACGTTTAAAAGATGTCTTTAAAGGGGGTCATATGATGCTTTTTTAAAGATCATTATTTTGTGTATTTGATGTAACAGAATATGTTGACATGCTTTAATGTTCAAAAAACACATTATTTTTCAAATACTGTACATTATTGTAGGTCCTCTATGCCCCGCCTCTCTCAAATGCGTCGTTTTCTACAAAGTCCCTCCTTCTGACAAGCGCAGTATGCTCTGATTGGCCAACTGACCCAGTGCATTGTGATTGGCTGCAAGTACTCATCAGAAATGTAACTCCCCTGGTCCTAAGGGAGACAGAGACACATACTCAGCCACATCCACAGACAGAAACAAAGACAGTGACAGAAGGGGTGAGAATGACCACGAACCAGCAAAGACAATAGGGCCAGGGGCACTATAAATAGGGAGGAAAACACACAAGAAACAGGTGAGCACAATTAGACCAACAAGGCTAACAAGAGGGTGTGGTAAAGAGGAAACAAGGAGGTGCTAGAGAAGCCCATGGCCGAGAAGAACAATCAACTAGGCCATGTGCTGACACAAGACAACATAGACACAAGAAACAAACAAGACAAACACAGTGTCAGGGCAAAACCCCGACAAAGCATGGTTTGGGTTTGCTTGGTACGCACTTCAATCCACACTCAACATTCTTGAAATGCTTCTTGTTTATTGAATACAAACAATTAGTTGATACAAAATTAAATCCACTTTAAAGGAAGGCTTTTTCTACAGTAAACTTAATGAAGTGTTAAAAATCTACTCCATATATCCCAACCTAATGCCGGTCCATTCATTCCTCGCCTCTTATGACATCTCTAACTTATTCACATGGCTTACTTGCATGATTAAGTGGATTCAATTAAACCAATGTTTAAACAAGTAATCTAAAATATAAACACAAACATGAAATTGAATAGGCTTTCTTTAATGGCTACAACAGTATGTTTATGTAGAACAATAATGCTAAAACAGCACAGTAGATCACGAAAACATGTTTATGTCTTATCCATTCGTTAACCGTGTGAGCTATGATCCAAACCAGTAGTGAGAGACAATATTTTTTCAGCCGGTTGGTTTCTGTTTCTGTGGCAGTGAGCTGGGTAACTTTGGTATCAAATCACGATGGTCCACAATCCTGCTCTGATAGGCTGCCATTTTGTCACAAAACATTGTCAGTGTTGTCAAAACTATTCACTATGGAAAAATGCATGTTTTTTTTTTTTTTTTTTTTTTAATTGACAGACAGAGCCCTGGCAGTTTTGGAGATTTCTCAGAACTGGCTGACTGAAGGAGACTCTGTAACTCTGGAATGTGCAGTGAGAAGCTCCTCCAGAGGCTGGACGTTCAGCTGGTTCAGAGATGATCATGAGCTCTCATCAGAGAGCAGCAAAGGAGCTGGAGGCTCTTACACTCTCAGTCCTGCTGCTGTGAAGCACACAGGAGTTTATGCATGCCGAGCAGAGAGAGGAGCTTATTACACTAAATACAGCTACACTCAGCTGCTCTGGGTCACCCGTGAGTATTCGTTTCCATGGAGTTCTTCATCGTGGACCAGCTTAGAGCTGTTTTTGTCTATTTACTGCTTGCTTTAATGTACATTACCTGCGTAAAGTCGAACAAAACCAGCACCAGCTTCTGATCGTAACTGGATTATATATATATATATATATATATGTGTGTGTGTGTGTGTGTGTGTGTGTGTGTGTGTGATGTGTTTTGAAATTGTGGAGACAGACCACTGGGCTAGACAGGCCATTGGTGCCTGACACAGGGGTCATTTGCTCCTCCTGCAATGTGTTTGAAGTTCGATGGGGAGACCAAAGAATTGATTTTTTAGTTATATTGGGAGACCAGAGAGTCATTTGAAGTTCAATGTTGAGACCATAGCTGTATACTATGGGGCCAGATTCTGTAATTTATATGCAAATGTCAAAAGGCTAAAAGGAATTTCTAAGACATAAAATCCAAATGATCGTATATGATCCTAAGCAGATGCTACACGTTTCTGCATTTGGGTTCATTGTGTGTGTTTGCAGCACATTTCCGTATTGGGTTGCATTGTGAGTAGGGATGTAACGGTACAAGTATTCGTACTGAATATTTTTTGGTACAGGTCTTTGGGTTCAGTACATGTGTACCGAACAAATACAACATTGTTTTAACTACAGCACAGTTTTATTCAGGAAACAATGAGAAAACAAACAATGGGACATCGGGATGACATTTAACAGCACACAAGGGAGAACAGGATGGACTAGAACTAAATAGGGCAGATATTGAGGGGGTGACAGGTGAGGAGGATAACTGATAGAGACACCTGGAACAAATGACACAATTAACTGATCAGGGCAACTCAGGAAAACTAGGACACGGCAGGGAGAACAGAAACACAGAACATACTCGTGACAGATCCCGCACTGTAACAGTACCGTTGGGGGATCAGGGAATCAGGGAATGTTGTGAGCGTTAGAAGCATGTTTCTGTATTTGGTTGTGAGTACTTGACGTGGGGTCAATATTTGGTTGTGTTGTGAGTACTTGCAGCATTTCTGTATTTAGTTGCATTGTGCATGTTTGACTAAAATTGTTTGATGTTTTCAGCTCGATGGCCTGGAACTTCTCTGATTATCAATCCCAGCAGATCTCAACACTTTCTTTCTGACTCTCTGTCCCTGAGCTGTGAGGACCAAAAGAGCTCCAGATGGAGACTGAGAAGATACAGTGAGAGGCTGGAAAACTCTTTATCTTCAGACTGGGGGTCAGAAACAGGATCTACGTGTAGAATCAGCTCCCTTAAGACAAATGATACTGGAGTTTACTGGTGTCAGTCTGAGTCTGGAGAGAAGAGTCAACCTGTGAACATCACAGTACATGGTGAATCAAATGATCTTGCAAAGACCAACATCACCTTGTGAAAAAGAAGTGCATTTGATTGTATTGAATGTGCACTTGCAGTGTAAATCTTCAAATCTTAAAAGTATACATGTAAAAAAAAAACTTTACTTGCAAGTGTTATAATAACAAAAGGCCACTTAAGGGTACTTGAGACATTTTTATGACTGTTTCTTACCTTTCAAAAAAGTGCACTTTGTAATAATGTACAATTTAAATCTAATTATAAAGTACATTTTTTAAGTCATTGTGTTTTAATAATCATTTATTGTGCTTTATAAAAAGTACATTTACTTGGTGTTGACTAATATACTAAAGCACATGTAAAGTACTTTATTATCATTTTAATGGTAGTGTGTTTCTCAATATTACAAGTTATTATAGTTTAAATGTATCAAATTACAACTTCATCTTTAAAATTAGTCATTACAAATATATTTAAATACATGACATACATTTCAACAGAAATTACATTAAAGCATATTTTAGTTTAGCATAAATGCTTGTCAGTACGTTCAGCAGTACTTTAACCATATTTTAAAGGCAACAGAAGTAATTATGAAATAACATGTAAAGATGTACTTCAATCCTACTTGCAATTAACATGCAGTTACGTGTCAGAAAACATTTTGTTTAGTTCACACTGAAGTTTATTCTTTTAAAGTATATTATTTATGTAATAAGTAAAGTTTTGTCCTTGTTGTTTATACATTATTTCAGATGTTGATGTGATCCTGGAAAGCTCTGTTTATCCTGTAAATGAAGAAGATCCTCTGACTCTACGCTGCTTACAGCGAACTACGAACTCCTCAAACCTAAGAGCTGTTTTCTATAAAGACGGATCTCTCATTCGGTCCCAAATTACAGATAACCAGCTGAGCATTCCTGCTGTCTCAAAGTCACATGAGGGTTTCTACTACTGTAAATTCCAAAAGAGAGGAGAATCACCAAAGAGCTGGGTCTCAGTCACAGGTATGACTGAACTAAAGCAATACTGGTCTAACATTTTCATTCTGTACTTGATTATTTGAGGAATATTCTACATAGTAATGTATGTGTATATATTTTATGTATTTCAAATATTTCAGAGTCACAAACAGAAAATCAGGTTTCAGTCTTAAAAATGATCAGCAGTGTGTTTGCAGTCTCTCCGTATATACTTGTGTCCATCATTCTGGCAGTCAAATGCCACAGAGCTAAAGGTAAAACATCATCTTTATTCCCATACTCTTTGTTTCTGAGTCAAAATCTGGTCCCAATTTATATTAAGTGGCCTTAACTACTATGTACTTACATTAAAAAATAAGTACAATGTACCTTTTGTGTTCATATTGTATTGCAAAACACTTTTGCTGTCAGGATGGGATACGGTTTATTTTAGGGACAGGTTTGGTGGTATAGGTACTGTAGGTTCAAAGGGATAGTTCACTTTAAACTTTGGGTGAACTATCCCTATAAGGGTGAGTTAAGGTGTAAGTGATGGGTCAACAGTGTAATTAAAAATGTAATTACAGACATTAATTACAGATGTAATTACATGCAGGTTTTTTTTTTAATATAAGTACAATGTAAAAGCATGTATGTACACAATAAGTGCATTGTACCAAATGATGTACAGTGGGGGAAATATTTATTTGATCCCCTGCTGATTCCCACTTACAAAAAAAAAAAAAAAAAATGAAGGGTCTGTAATTTGTATACTATGTTTATTTTAACGTATAGAGACAGAATACCAACCAAGAAATCCAGAAAAAGAAAAAAAAAACTTATATAAAGGTTAGAAAATGATTTGATCCCCAAGCAAAAACATGACTTAATACTTGGTGCAGAGCCCCTAGTTGGCAAGCACAGAGGTAAGACTTTTTTTGCAGTTGGTCACCAGGTTTGCACACATCTCAGGAGGGATTTTAGTTCACTCCTCTTTACAGATCCTCTCTAAATCTTTAAGGTTTCTTGGCTGTCGTTTGGCAACTCAAAGTTTCAGCTCCCTCCACAAATTTTCTATATGATTGTGGCCTGGAGACTGGCTTGACCACTCCACGACCTTAATGTGCTTCTTCTTGAGCCACTCCTTTGTTGCCATCCATGACCCATCTTCAGTGATCTGGCAGAGGGAAGGACGTTCTCGTCTTAGATTTTACCATACATAGCCCCTGTGATAGCAATCCGTTTAAATTTTCATTCTTCTTGTTTCTTCTTATGTGTAAGCGTGATTTGAACTCGAATAACATTCCGTAGTCCAGAAACTTTCTTTAGGTAAAGTTTAATAACAAAATTAACTGGAAAAATTTAACATTGTCAAAAAACTGTTTCGCTTCAATATTGCATCACAAAAAACACTAACGGTCCTTTCCGGAAATGACATCATTGTCACTATGAAATATAATACACATATTAAATTATTTACTTTTTATAATTATTTTACAATTGCTTAACACACAATTATTTATTTATTCCACATCTATATAAAAACAAATAAAATGAATAACATATGCCTCTTACACATCCGGCCCCTAATTGGTTGGGCGGGAGACCAAACAATTATTATAGACATTATTACTAAGAGCCCTTAAACTTGAACATTTATGAATAAGAAATAGCTACTTAGTTCTTCCACATTTTTCTTTGGTTATCTTTACTCTTGATAGTTCTTTGTTAGTCTTCATGCTTAAATTGCCTCTTGAATTAAGCACAATTTATTTACAGGTCTCTCCAGTACATTTGTTTTGGTCTTTAACTTTACACGGCGTACAGTTCCACTGGAGTCTGGTATGGTTTGAATTACTCTTCCCATTATCCATGAATTGCGGGGGGAAGAACTGTCCACAACTAGAACCACATCGCCAGTTTCAAAGTTCCTTTTTAATCTTGACCATTTACTGCGTTCCTGAAGAATGGGCAAGTACTCATGAGTCCATCTGCTCCAGAACAAATCAGCGAGATATTGGACTTGCCTCCAACGTTTTCTCACATATTGGTCCTCCTTATTAAAGACACCTGGTGGTAAGCTGGGTTGAGTTTTCAACAACAGTAAATGGTTAGGTGTCAGAGGCTCAAGGTCATTTGGATCTTCTGAGGTACTAGTTATTGGTCTGTTGTTGATGATGCTTTCCACCTAGCACATGATGGTATGAAGACTGTCATCATTAATAGTCTGTTCCTTTAAGAGAGCGCAGAGTATCTTTCTTACAGTACGGATCTGACGCTCCCAAACCCCACCTTGATGAGAAGCAGCTGGACTGTTGAAGATCCATTTAATCCCTTTCTGTAGCATGGTGTTTTCAGTTTTGTTATGGTCCAGGTTCCTCAGTGCCTCTCGCAATTCTCTTTCTGCGCCGACAAAATTTGTGCCATTGTCTGACCGCATGACTGACACCTGTCCTCTTCTACTTATAAAGCGCCTCAAAGCGTTTATGCATGAATCAGTGTTCAAACTATCTGCTATCTCAATGTGTACTGCTCTGATTGTTAGGCAGGTGAACAACACTCCATACCTTTTTACAGTACTCCGGCCCTGTTTTATGTCGAAGGGTCCAAAGTAATCTATGCCCACATTCGTAAAAGGGGGTTTATTAGGTAGCAAGCGGTCTTCTGGCAAGCTTGCCATTTTTTGCTCACCAACTCTTCCATTAAGTCTGCGACAAACTGCACATTTATGGATAAGTTTTCGAATTGCTGAGTTGGCTTGGGGGATCCAGAATTTTTGTCTGAGAGTAGATAGCATGTAGTTTCGACCACAGTGTCCACATCTTTGATGAATATCGTTTAGAATAAGAGTTGAAATCTTAGAGAATTTTGAGAGGATTACAGGATGTCTGGATTGCTCTGGCATGGCTGCTCTGTTGAGCCTACCTCCCACTCTTAGTATCCCATCCTGAAGTACAGGGTCAAGCTTGAACAGCTGACTTCTTTTCTTAACAGGAATATTCTTTTTCATAGCCTCAATTTCATCCTGAAATTGTTGTTTTTGACTGAATTGAATGAGCTGAATTTCTGCTCGATTCAGGTTTTCAAGGCTCAATGACTTTTTCTCCATCGTTGATCTGTATTTCTGCATTTACTCCTGTAGAAGGGATGCTTGTTTTTCTGGGTCTTTCTCTGATTGTGCAATGGACTCTTGGAACAGTCTTCTTGCTTTACATAATTGTAAAAGTGTTTCTTTTGGTCTTATCATCCATGCCACTGCCCTTTTCAGACGAAACCAGCTTGAGTAGTAATCAGTTAGCTTGCTTACAATGTCCTTGCCTTCTTTAATGTTAAGAACATTGACTTTGATTTCACCTTTGATTTAAGGGTGATTTCATTTGATCTCGGCTTTGTGGCCATTCTTCCTCTGGTTTTAACAAAAAGTTGTGCCCTTTAAACCATTTTTCTTCTTGCACAAAGTCCTTTGCTTTAAGACCTCTAGTAGCTTGATCTGCCGGATTTTGTGCTGACTTGACAAACCTCCATTGTAATTGAGTAGTAGCATCTCGTATGAGTGAGATCCTGTTTGCTACAAATGTTTTGAAGCGTGCACTCTTATTGCCAATGTAGCTGAGCACTGTAGTGCTATCCGTCCAGAAAACCGACTGCTGTAGTGGAATTTGAAGCTCTTGTCTTAGTATTTTGTCTACTTTGACGGCTATGGTTGCCGCTGTCAGCTCAAGTCTAGGGATTGTGATTTGTTTGAGTGGGCTAACTCTTGACTTTCCCATCAACAAGGAACAATGTTTCTGATTTTGTTCATTTTTAAGCACCAGATAAGTTGCTGTGCCATACGCACTCTCGCTGGCATCAGAGAAATGATGCAATTGCGCTTCTGTTGTGTTAGCAAACTTCTCTGGTTTTACACACCGTTTGATCTGAAAGTCTGAGAGGTGATTTAGATCTTCTAGCCATCTGACCCACTGATCAGCTTGCTTACCCCTCAATCTCTTCATCCCATCCATATCCTTGTTTGCACATATCTCTCAGAAGGAGCTTAACTGGTAGGATGAGTGGCACCAGAAACCCAAGAGGGTCATAAATTGAATTAACAACCGAAAGAATACCTCTCCTACTGAATGGCTTCTCTTGTACCTTGATCTTATATGTGAAAGTGTCATTTTCTGTACACCACTGCATGCCAAGTGCTCTCTCGATTGGCAGAAAATCCTGATCCAAGTCAAGGTCCTTTATTTCCACTGGCCCTTTGTTCTTCTGGAATAGACAATAGTACTTTCCTACTATTGCTTACCCACTTGGTTAAGCAGAAACCTCCTTCAGCACATAACTTCTGAACATCACTTGCTAAGTCAATAGCTTCTTGTTCTGTAGACACAGATTTCAAGCAGTCATCAACGTAAAAAAAATTGTGTATAAACTGTTTCAACAGCCTTCGGAGATGCTACTTCTTTTCTGTCCTCAGCAGTCCTTTTCAGTGCATAAGAGGCGCAGCTAGGTGACGAAGCAGCTCCGAATAAGTGCACCATCATCCTAAATTCTTCTATAGGTGCATTCAAATTGCCTTCTGGCCACCAAAGAAAACGAAGCAGATCTGCATCCTCCTCAGGAACCCTCACTTGATAAAACATCGACTCTACATCTGCCATCATGGCTATTGGTTCTTCCCTAAATATGGTAATGACACCAATGAGTGTGTTTGTGAGGTTTGGACCTTGTAGCAATTGGTTGTTCAGAGACATGCCTTGAAACGAAGCAGTACAATCAAAAACCACTCTTATTTTCTTTTTCTTTGGGTGGTACACCCCGTGGTGTGGTATGTACCAAACTCTGTTGTCATTGCGAACAAGCTGTTGGGGGGAACTTTAACTGGATATCCTTTCTCTATTATACTTTTCATGAAGCTACAGTAATCTTCAAACAAACTTGAGTTCTTTTGAAGCTTTTTTTTCAGGTTAGCAGCACGCAGTTCGGCCACACATCGATTATTTGGCATTTTGATTGCTTCATTTCTCAGAGGTAGTCTTACACAGTAATGCCCATTCTCAAACTTAGTCTTTTCCTGCACTGACTGCATGAACTGTTTGTCCTCCATTGACATTTCCTCTTTTTCTTCATAATGGCACTCTGGGAAGTCTGTGTTGTACTGTTGAATCAACAATTGCTCTATCTCCACCACCGAGAGACGATTAACTGTATGACGTGGCAGTTTGGACTTTTCTGCAGTGTTGCTTTCTTTCTTGATGGGTCCATTCACCACCCAACCCAGTGCAGTTTTCACAGCATAAGGTCCACCCTGTTGGCTGTTTATGATGTACCATGGCTCCATTGCTTTTGAATTGTTGGCTCCAATCAGAAGGTCTACATTTGCATCAATACTAGGTATGCTTACTTCACATAAGTACGGCCATTTTTTAATGTGTTCTTGCTTGGGAATGTTCTCGTTTTGAACAGGGATACTGCTGTGTGTAAAGACTTTAGGTAGCTCATAATACTTTGTGTCTTCCAGTGCACACACTTCCAAGTCTGTGAGGATGAAACTGTTTACTAACTTCTGCTCTCCTGTTTTATTTTGACACATAGTGCTCAGTAGAATTTGAGTTGGCTTCCCTTTCAGGTTTAGTTTCCTTTGCAGTTCACCAGTACAAAATGTAGCTGTACTTCCTGCATCCAGGAAAGCATATGTTTCTACATATCTGTCACTCTTCTTCGACTTGACTCTTACTGGCACTATTGAAAGCACGCAGTTGTCTCCTCCAGACTCTGTGTTCTCACTTGATTGGTGGTTAAGGGAGACTTGGGCACATGAGATCTTCTGGTCTTGTGTTTCAACATCTTTTGTACCTTTTTGGTTCTCCTTAATGTGTAGAATGTCTGGTTGGTTTTGGGAACCAACTCTTCCATTCTCTTTTTGCAAGTCTTGCTAAGATGGCCTTGAGTTAAGCATCCAAAACATAAGCCTTTAGACTTCAGGAACTCCACATGTACATTATGTGGCTGCTGTTTTATTTCACTGCATGACTCTAGAGCATGATCCTTTGTGCAAAACATACATGGTTTTTCAAAGGCATTGAGGCTCTTGGGGGGACTGACTTGTTTCCTGGACACAATTTGAGGCCTTCTTTCCTCCATGCAAATGTCGGTTGCAAAGCTGCTCTTTATTATTCCTTTTTTAGTAGGATACTTCTCTTTCTGATTCCCCTTTGCTGCTACAACATTGTGATGGTCCAGTATGTCACCAAAGAGAGGGTCCATGGCCACTTTAGCTTGATGATCAATGAAGTCAACTAAATGAGTGAATCTTGCTCTTATTCCTTGTCGTTCTTTGATGTCATAAGCTTCTGATCGCCACCTTTGGTTTCATCTTGAATGGTAGCTTTGAAAGTATAACTCTCATAGGATTGTCCATTTCCTCCATGAACTCTCCATCTTCCATTGTATTCCGACAACCAATCAGGAACAGAGCATATGCACTCAAAGCTTTTCCATCATCAGACTTGATCTGAGGCCACTTTAACGCTTTATCAATATAAGCACTTTCTATGATTAGCTCATCTCCATAGTGCCTTTGGAGCAATCGTTTTGCTTCCTTGAAACCTCTGCTTGATGGCATATATTCACAGCTTTTTACAATCTCTAGTGGCTCTCCAGCGGTGTATTGTTCTAGGTAATATAACTTGTCTTTTTCATTGTCTATCTTGTGTTCTATGGTATGCTCAAAGGACCTGATAAAGGATTTGAAAGTCAGTGGATCACCAGTAAACACTTGGATGTCTTTACTTGGAAGCTGAATTTGTCTTTGCTGTTTCACAAGCAATTCAGTCAAGTCATTTTGCTTCTGCATAATTTGAATAATGCTGTCATCTGCTTGACGATTATTGCTGTGGCCTGTGGCTCTTGATGTGTCAAATGGTGGTGGAAGTAACACTGGATTTGAGATGGCTTTCATTTGAGTTTTTTCCATAGATGAATGACCTGGTGAATTGTTACTCAGCTCTGTTTTCAGGTCTGAATGCTTCTGGTGGATTTCCCTTCTTGGCTTAGATTGTATGCTGCTTCTGCCGTCATCTGATCGTTCACACTCTTTCAGGACCTTTAATTTAGCATTACTTTCTGCAAGAGCTGTTTCTATTTCAAGTTCCTCCATTTTTGCTCTGAGCTGCATTCTTTCAATTTCAAGTTGTTGTTTCTTCTTTAGGGATGCTGCCCTTGCTAGCAGAGCTGCACTTTTTGATTTCTTCTCGTGTGCAAGCTGATGATACTGAGGAGGAAACTGATCCACTTTCAACATCTGAATCATGCTTTTTAGATTCACTCTTGTTCGCAGATACTTGTGAAGCGCTGTCGTGAGGACTAACATCATCCTCCATATCAATATTGTCTTTTTGGCCTTTTTTACCACCAACAGCAGCTATCCAGTTTTCTGTTTTCTTTTCAAAATCTCTCAGGGAATCCAATTTAGGCCGAACCCAATTTTGTTGATCTGCAATCTTTTCATCTTCAGACAAAAGATCTTGAACTTGCAAATTTAACTCAGTAAACTCGGTTAGCAATTGTGCAAAGTCAAGTTGCATCAACTCTTGAACATTCTGCAGATTTTCCTCATCAATCATCAACTTTTCAATGGCTTTGGTTTTACTGGTAAGAGCAGATAATTTCGCTCTTCTTAGTCCAATGCGTCTGTGAAGCTGCTCTTCTAACGCTCTTTCAGTGGGTTTATGCGCCCTCTTGTGTTAAAAAACTGCAACGTCCTCTCCCTCTTCAGCCATCTTAATTCCATCAATGCACAAACTGCCTGCAGACGATTAAAAGTACGCACAACACTTTTCTGTATCAATCGTATACATTTCAGCTTCTTCAAACATGCATTGCGTCCTTTTTATAGCTGATTTAAAAGTCCGTTACCTCAATCAAAGAGCCGAACAAGTAGCGATTCTTCTCTGTGACGCAGTTTTAAATCCACTGGAGAATAAAGCACTGTCCATTATACATAGTCCACGATCGTGAAACATTTCAGTGTTCATTCACAGACGTTGATTTCCTTGATGACGTCTTTACCGTCAATTCAAATGCGCACCTTCCGCGCACTTTCGCTTTAGTTTTCCATATTCACTGCAAGTTTTTTTACTTTCTTTGTGATAGCAATCCGTTTAAATTTTCATTCTTCTTGCTTCTTCTTATGTGTAAGCGTGATTTGAACTCGAATAATATTCCGTAGTCCAGAAACTTTCTTTAGGTAAAGTTTAATAACAAAATTAACTGGAAAAATGTTACACGGTCAAAAACTGTTTCGCTTCAATATTGCTTGACAAAAATACACTAACGGTCCTTGCCGGAAATGACATCATTGTCAATATGAATTATAATTCAAATATTAAATTATTTACTTTTATAATTATTTTACAATTGCTTAACACACAATTATTTATTTATTCCACATCTATATAAAAACAAATAAAATGAATAACATATGGCTCTTACAGCCCCGTCCATTTGCCCCTCAATGCGGTGAAGTCGCCCTGTACCTTTAGCAGAAAAACAGCACCAAAGCATAATGTTTCCACCTCCGTGCTTGACTGTAGGGATGGTGTTCTTGGAGTCTTAAGCCCTATTTGGATGGTAATTGTTTCTCAGGGGGATGTAAGTGATTTTCACCATTTACAAAGGGTAGTCGGTGATTTAATTGCTGTCCGAATCCAGGATGTCTGTGTTTTTCTCTCACCACCCCCCTAAAAATCCCTGGCTGAATTACCTACTGTTTTTTGACAAACACCAAGGTCGTGTGGTAATTTAACTGAATCCACATTTCTGATTTTACAAGAAGAAGTCGATCCAAAATGCAGTGCTTAAATCCCTTTTGAGCACTCCCGAACACCGTAAGGTATGTTAACTGCTGCACTTCGGTGTAATTTTCATACATATTTATTTCTGAAATGCTGGAAAGTATTTAAAAGAATAATACTTTATAACTGCTCACAGTGACTGGGTTTTTGTTAAATGTGAGCAAAAATCATCACAATTAAAAGAACCAAATACTTAAACTACTTCAGTCTGTGTGCATTGAATTTATTTAATACACAAGTTTCACAATTTGAGTTGAATTACTGAAATAAACTTTTCCATGACATTCTAATTTATTGAGATGCACCTGTAATTTTGTCTTAGAGCTTGATGTATTTAACTGATTAAATGGCAGTTTTTTTAACCCCTTTGTATTCAAATAATATATATATAAAATAAATATATATTATTTATATTATATATATATATATATATATATATATATATATAATATATATATATAATATATATATATATATATATATATATAATAATATATATTTTATTTATTTATTTATTTATTCTTGTCATATTTTACAGGTAAACCTGATGAAGTCCATGCCGAATATGTAACCTGGCGGACACGTCAGCAAGTCTGATTTGGTTAAGAATCCAATGACAAGACCCATATTAGTTACTATGACAGATGAAATTTACATTGACTAACATTAACATTAACATTTTTGGATGTGTTTTATTTTGGATGTATTTAAGGTTGCTTTTTTACCAACACAATTTTTGTAGTGAGATGAAACTGAATTTAAACTGTTATTTTTATAAGCTACATAAGAAGTTACCAGGATGACAGTGCTGTTATACTATAATGATAATGTGCTGATAAAATGAGCAACATTTGGTTTGTCATGTGATCTCAGTTCGATAGCAATCCATCCAAATAGTAAAATAAAATGGCTGAAAAAAATGCAGTGCTTCCAGGCAAATGAGTTTGTAATTAAGCAAAAAGTTTGAAATGCAAACAAAATAAAGGCACAATGCACTTATGTGCACTCAAGTCCAGTATTTTTATGTTTTCTTATTTATTTATTATTATTGCTGTTTTTTATTGACATTGTTATTTGCTGTTATTTTCTGTTTTAATATTGTTACTGTTGTTACTTGTTGTACGGTGACCTTGAGTGGTTTGAAAGGCGCCTCAAATAAAATGCATTATTATTATTATTAGTATTATTATTATTATTATTTTTTAATTTGGGAAAAAGTTTGAAATGAAAACATTGTAGAGGAACAATGTACTCATGTGAAAATAATATATAAATTAATTTTGAGTTACAAAGATCTTATATTGTATCTGTAAATCAATCAGTAAATTTATTGTTTTCATTTGTGTTCTGCCAAAAAAATAAATAAAAAAAAATAAAATAAATAAAAAAATAAAAATACAATTAAATCCACCTCTTTAAATTAGTAGATACTTTTGAGACTAAACACATCAGCATCTCTCTGTAGTATGAGAGAGATGCTGTACTTCTAGTACTTGTATTTACTAAAAAAAGTAACTATTTACTTAAACTTCAGATCAAGCCTGCAAAACTGCAAGCACATCATCTGCTTCATACTCATTGTGCAATTATAAATGTAAAACACTGTTATCTTGTATCTTTTCCGCATTGGGTTGTCAAAGCACTCACACATAGAAACCAGAGTCAGAAAGGAAAAACGCTCTGGTTACTGACGTAATATGGTTTGGTTGATGTAGGTGATCTAGTTTTTTTGTTTTTGTGGGGGGAAACTCCTGTTTACACTGATACTGAAGCCTGATTTGTTCACGTTTGTGTAGCTGCAAAAACCAGTGGCGCTCTAGCCTGCCAGAATGGGCAGAGCCAACCTCTATACAAGTCGGCTAGGAGTGCCATTTCATCAGAATCATTTGACTGAAGCGACAGTCATCGATTTGCGTGCAGCTTATAGCACAGCAAGTGAAATAACGCTCGTTCTCTCACGTTGTGTATGGGGAACGCATCCAATCACGCCATGCTATGTGCAGATACAGAATGATGACTTGCTTTGCGAGCCCAGTCTCGGAGCACTTAAGATGTTTTGACTTGCCCTGACATTTGTGCTTATTTGAGCTACTTATAAAATACTATTGGCTAACACATAATGTTTTTGTGTGTGTGTGTGTGTGTGTGTGTGTGTTTTCAGCACAAACTGTGCTAAAATAATATGTGAGCAAGATGAATGTACATGTTCACATTTTTTTGAATAGTACATGTTCACATATATAATATATATATATATATATATATATATATATATATATATAGTCTATATATCTATATATATTATATATATATCCTTACTAACCACGCAATATATATATATATATATTCTATATATATATATATATATATATATATATATATATATATCTATATCTATATGTGTGTGTATATACACACATATATTATATACTATATATATATATATATATATATCTGTATATATATATTATATATATTGCGTGGTTAGTAGTTTTGGGAAAAGATTTAGCTGAAATTAAAGCCGTAAAAAACCCATACTGAATCATTCCTGAATAAGTCTTTTGGAGTAATCGATCTTGTAGGCTATTTACTTCAAAATTATGTGAAAATCATTCTGCTCACTCGTTCACAGAAAACAATATATTGATTTAAATTTTTAAAGACAATATTTTATTAACAACACAGTATAATTAAAACATACATAATGAAGGTCAAAGACACATTATTGAGCACACTGATCTAACAACTGAGATGTGAACAGACTTTGAGTCATTCCTGAAAACAGATTATGTTCAACAAGTGAAACAAGTAAACCATGCCTGATATTAAAGTGTTTGCTGTTTCTTTCCATGGATTCAAGAAAAAATAACTGTCATCAGTAGTCAAGGAGCTTGTTTTACCCATAGAATATTCAGTGGTGTGGTTTGAACATCTGATGTTGGTACAGCGGCTCTCAGAGGGAAAAAAAAGTTTTTGAAGAGACTTCAAGTGAAAGTCAGCAGGTTTCATCTGTGGTGCAGGTATCTGATTCTGATCACAAAAAAAAAAAAAAACATCTGTGAGCATGTTAATATCAGTGTATATATAGTGTGATTTTGTAGTCATACACCCACGCATGCTTAGTATTTTTTTTAAAAATGACATTTTATATCAGAGAAACAAATTATTGTTTAGCATGTTAAACATCTATAGAAATATATTTATAAACTATATTTGAGTACAATGAAGTGCCCGTCATATTCAAAATGTTTCACTCCATTTCCAACATTTTATTCAGAGATAAACATAGTCATAGCTTGGGGAAAACCCATTTAGCAAATGTGTTCAAGTTTATTCCACAATAACACTTAAACTAATGCAATAAAATAAACATTACAAGTGCATTACCACCACCTATGTCTCAAATGGACCATTGACACTCTATCTACAATCTCAATTAGGAGTGTCAATGGTCCACTTGAGAGATAGGTTGCAGTAATGGACTTATAAGAAGAAGATGATGCCTCAGGCGCCTGCTGCGTTGACAAGAGTTCTAACAGTTTGGATATTGCATGAATCAAGAGGTAAAAAAAAAAACGACATAAATATTGTTCAGTTTCTTGCACAGACCGATCATTTTGTGTCTTTACACATCAATGTATCGTCACGAGCTGCAGGGTTTAATTTGGATTTTTCTGTGCATGTTTTTTTTTACTCTCATAGATTGTGTTATTATTGCCATGTATAGTACAACTGAGAGACTGCAACGGCTGAAGCTAAAAATCATAATTTTTGTTCTACTGAAGAAACAAAGTCACCTACATCTTGAATGTCCTGGGGGTAAGTAGATAAACATCAAATTTTCATTTTTGGGTGAACTATCCCTTTAAAGAACATGAGCCAAGCACGGCTGAGGACTGCATATATAACTATTTCTACCCTCGGGGAGAAATAAGTAGATCAAATAGGGCAGGGACTAAATATAGAATCTAGCAAAGAGGACAGCAACAACCACCTGGGGGCCACACAATCATGAGTCAAATTGAGTCCCAACTACAGCTGAGGAATACAGATATAACCATTTTCACCCTTGGGGAGAAATAGGCAGAATAAATAGACACAATCTAAATTATAGAATCTGGCAAATGTTGACAGCGACAGCCCTCGCCCCTATAGGGAATTGCAAGCCTCCTGAGGCATAAGCCAAGGCTATAGCATCTACTATCCAGTGGGAAAGTCTCTGCTTCGTAACCACCAGCCCTTTACAGCAGCCTCCAAAGCTACAAATAGCTACTCTGATTGTCTGAAAAGACCAGAGCGTTCAACACACACTCTAACAGCCCTAACCAGGCAGAGTGGACTGGGACCCTGCTCACCGTACTCCAGCTGGGAGGGACTATAAGGCTAATAACCTGGCCTCTGAACGGAGTTGAGAGCACCTTAGGTACAAAACTTTGTCTTGAGAACTACCTTACAGTTGTCAGGTCCAAATTCCAGACAGGTAGCACTCGTTGACAGTGCCTGCAAGTCACCTACTCACTTGACTGATGCTAATGCCAAAAGGAGGGCAGTCTCAAGTGACCATGGACATGGGCCGCATGTCGGCCGAATGGACAAATGGAGAGCCCCGTAGGGCCCTCAATACTATGGACAAGTCCCAGGTCGGCATGGTCTGAGAATAAGGAGGATTCAGTCTCCGGTCGCCCTTCAAGAACTTAACGACCAAGTCATTTTTGCTGTTTGACTTGCCAGCCTCGAGGGAATGATTCACTGCGATAGCTGCCACATAAACTTTGAGCATGGAATGGGCACGTCCGTTGTCCAGCAACTCTCAAAAAAAAAAAAGTCAACACGTGGGACACGTCACAATAAACTGGGACCAGGCTTTGTGCTGTGACACAACTGTATAGACGGTTTGGACGGCATAATTGAAAGGGCTGGTCATTGTCGTGTGAAAGTGGGTATGGCTTTATGGAGAGATATGTGAGGATCGTCAGGCAGTGAGAGTTGTCTTCTAAGGTGAAGAGGTCGACCTCTGCCCTCCTGAAGACAGACCAGATTTCCTGAACCGTCTTGAGGATGTAATGTCCATTCTCCTGGAGCTTCATTGCCTCTGAACAGCATGTCTGCACCTAGTTTCAGACTGCCTGGCACATGTACCGCTCTGATTGAGAAGAATTTGCTCTGTGAAAAGTAGGAGGCATTGAGCCATCCTGTAAAGGGAACGTGACCTAAGACCACCTGTCTGGGAGACAAATGACCCTTGTGCGGGTTGGATTTTTCAATCCAGAGTTTCACTCCAGATGGCTGAGCAGCAGCGATCTGTGCGTGCGATTAGTTCCCTTTCTGATCTGGCCTAAAACCAGCCAGTCTTGGAGGTGATGGACGGATGCATATTCCAATCTGTCCTCAGAGGGGAAAGAGCGCATCGATTGCACTTCGTAAAAGTGTGCGGGGGCCAGAGGACATTCCAACATGGTAGGACTTGGGTGTGTGTACTGATAGGCCGCTCCCTCATACTCATTGTGAACTCTCAAGAACGGTCTGTGGCAGAGGGGTTATGTGGATGTGGAAAGTATTGCATCTTTCAGATCCACTCTCAGAAACAAGTTCTTGTGACAAACCTGTGCGAGGAATCTGTTTCAAAGTTAACATCCTGAAATGGCTGGCTGTCTCATAAGAGAGCGCGTTTCAGAAGTGTTAGATCTAGAATAGGTCTGAGCCCACCATCCTTCTTCAGCATGAGAAAGTAGCGGCTGAAAAAACCTGACTCGCTGTTCGCTAGAGGTACTGTTTCCACGGCACCTTTTGCAAGCAATGTTTGTACTTCATGTTCGAAGAACATGAGCTTCGTTGTCCCATACCAAAGTGTGAATAATACCTCTGAAACAAGGTGGCTTGCAACCGAACTGGAGCGAGTATTCTCAGTTTATCGTGTTTAGAACCCAACTTGAAATCGGGTGGCAAGAGGTTCTAATTTTATGAATGGAAGAAAAGTTTGCTGTATAAGGGCGGGGAACTTGCATTCGTGAGAGTGACGGGAGAAGAAATGCTCTTTTGAGTAAGTGGGTCCTCTATCACAATGGTTAAGTGCTCGGGTACACGCTGAACTTGCAGGACGTGCCCAGTCTGGAAAAAGTCTCCATCGGTCAGATGTGTGTGGAGGAATGGAGAATGAGCGCAAGCTATCTTCAAGGAAGTTCCGGCAAAGGTGAGAACTGACCGCTCTCCTCTTCCTCTCTGCATACAGATCAGGACGGTTTCTGTGGCTCAGGGTCCAGCACTACACAGGGGCGGGGCCCTTGGCGCTTTGGAAACAGATACCGTTTAGCTGCCCTGGGGCGCTGCTCAACCCCAGCCTCAGACTTCTGCCAAGGCGGTGCTGATTAGCAGGCTGCAGAGTGAATGGATCACGCTTCTGGCATGCTTTGTAGCAAAAAGCAGCGCTAGAGTGCTTGGGCAGGAAATGACGGAGTGCTTGCGACGTCTTCTGCGATTCTAAGCCGAGATCCTCACCTGCCTTAGTGAGAACTTAGATCAGCTCGCTGTCTGTGCTTGGCCGTGCTGAGTGAGAGAAAGGAGCTTAAGGCTCTTCACTAAAACGTGGCCATTCCTCTGTATCAGACACTGTCAAGGACATCGAGTCGTCGACGGCAATCTCTTCCTCCAAAGCACCGAAGGAAATCAAGCCGCACACAGCAGATGAGGGGCACTGATCCTCCTGAGTAAAAAAAAAACGGCAACTCGAGATGGTGTGGAGAGAGAGGAGCTGGTCCACTGTATCTTTCTCTCAGCATAGAGAGGAAACGGGAGAGCAAAGTGGGGAGTACCACCTACATTAAAGAAGGAGATCCGCGAGCGAAGACTGGCAAGGCTCATGCTCTCGCAGTGAGACCCCAGTAAGTGCAGCCTCCGTGTGGGTGATGCCTAGGCAGGCGACATGCTCACTGTGATGGTCACACTGTGCCACACTTGCAGTGCGACATTTAAAACAACACGCACAGGAAATTTGCTCAGAAAATTTGCTGTTTTAAGCCAGATGGCTGCAGGGGAAGTGTATCTGGTGGGCTAGAGCGCCATTGGTTTGTGCAGCTACACAAACGTGAACAAGTAAGGCTTAGGTATCAGTGTAAACAGGAGTTTCCCCATACACAACGTGAGAGAACATTCAAAAGGTATCTCGTTTTTTTTATTATTAAGCACCGATATTTGTCACAGTTGATTTTGAAAAGATAAAGATAACCACTTTAACACAATAAAAAACAAAATCTGAAAAAGGGGGAATAAAATGCCAATATTTTGTTTCTATATACGATATATAGATATTTTTGAGTCACCAAACCAAAGTAACAGATGGAAGATTAATCATAATAATTTCTTCCATAACGCAAATTGCTATTAAGCATCATGATTATTGACTTTTTATTATATACATAGCTGAATCTTTCTGACCTGATAACATTATTGTTTTAGCGGTGAGTTATGAATGCAAAGATCTTTACAACAGCGTGAAAATTAATGTCAGATTCACTTTACTATGGTCACATAATACACTGACAGACAGAGAACATACATTGTAAGCAATGTTAAATGTGAGCAATGTAAAAAAAAATTTATATTGTTATTTTTTTTTGTTTTATTTTTTAGATTTCCATCTCTGAAGTGACAAAACTGGTCCCTTCACAGTTTTGAAATATTTGAATTCTGAGATTCTGCCTGCAGACCAGTACACACAGGAGACAATCTGAAATCAATCTTGAAAACCTCATCAAAGTCAGTGAGGAGGAGGATGATGATGAAGACTGGAATCCGGTGTCCATTCTTTCTGTGATGAATTAGATTCCTGACAGACCAAACAAGAGCTGGTAGACCTGCACACACACTAATGATGATGAATATGGACAATCTGACCTTTATCTCCAGTAGGTCAGCTTCCAGCTTCCATCTAAATGGATAAGATTCCATATTTGAGTGTCTCTTTGAACTCTTTGCAATGTCATGCTAAAAATAAATAAGCGTATACATAAGAAAAATTTGTATTTGTGCTGAATAAATGCTGAGCAATTTTCAGAAGATAACGGCAACAACAGATGTCAGGCAGTACGCAACACAACTTCTCATCCAGAGCCTTGTCATTTCTAGGCTGGACTACTTCAGTGTTCTTCTGGCTGGACTTCCATCATGCACAATCAAACCTCTACGAATGATTCAAAATGAAGCAGCACACTGAACCCAGGAGAGCCCATGTCACACTTCTATTAATCCTTCTTCTCAAATTTGACCTTGACACTTGTCTACAGGACAGCCACAGGCTCCACACCCTCCCTGCATCCTCTCTTATGAGTCTACATCCCCTTCAGTGAATTGGTGCTTTGTGGTACCATCAAAGAGAGCCACAAAATCACTCTCAAGAACATTCACTGTTCCTTGCTAATGCGATGATCTTTCCAATCCTATCTGGAGCCCAATCCCTGACAATCAAGAAAGAGCTGAAAACTCATCTCTCATACTTTGTATTACTCTCCTCATTTTTTTTTTTTTTTTTTTTTACCGCTTTTAGGGGGATTGGCTTGAGGAAATCTGAATAATCATTATTATGATATTATTTGTGTTCTAGTCTGTATTCTACAGAGCCCCTAAAGGGACCTTTGCAAAAATACACAGACTTTCACGTGCTCACCAGAAACTTTTGTGTGCTGACGAGAAACTATTGCGTGCTGACGAGAAACTTTTGGGTGCGCATGAGAAACATTTTGCATTCTCACAAGACACTTTTGTGTGAGCACGAGAATCTTTTGCATGCGAACGAGAAATGTATTGGAAACTATCTTGTACGCACAAGAAACCTATGGTGTGCACATGCCGTCGCAATTTCCGGTTTAGGCATTTTGATTTAGCATTATTACTAATGTGGGGGTGAGAATGTTTAGAACTTAATTTTTCAAAAGATCGCAACATGGAAACATCAAGATTTTGTTGATTTTTTGAGTTCACAAGATATTTCTCAAGATTCAATTGAGAAAATAAAAGAGGATAAGGTAAATTGTTACAGTTAGGCTATAATTAATTCATATGCATGCTTCCGTTGCCAATGTATTTATAGCTGACATTTCCTTTTAGATCAACATAAGTGTCATTGCAATTATGACTGAAGACGAACTTGCAAAATATATTGTTTGATATGGGGATTGTCTTGCAGTTAGAGAATTTTGCCGTCAAAGACTTGCAGCATGTGAAACCACCAAGTTCACTGCACTGCAGAGATTAAGAGACAAGATCCAAAAAAGAGGCAGTACATCAGCAAATGACGGGGGTTTATTAAGCAAACTTTGCATCTAAAGAGACAAGACGACTAGAAATTGGGTTGCTTCATTTTTATAAAGGAGAATTTCACCACAGGTTCGGGACACAGACATGGAGGATATGGAACGTGACATTGTAACGGTTAATTAAAAGAACACTTCAGTTGATCGAACTGATTGATGATTGGGAAGAGATTGTTGTTTTTTCCTAAAGGGATTTCTTCAAAAGGCCCAAGCTGCAAGCTATCAACTTTTGAGATGCAAGATTTTCAGACCAGACCACAATTCCATTCATTATTACAGTGAATGAGCTATGTGAGCAAGACGAGTCGAAACTCAGAATACTATGAACTGTCGTATGTCTGCACGTAGATGGAAAAGGATTTGGTCAAGTCTCCCCAAGTTTTCATCAGACTCGTACCTCCTAGATTTTGCTCTTTGACAAACTGGAACCGAGACAGCAAGAGTGGTTAAGTTATGGATTAAAAATAATCACAAAGAGAATTTATTTGCATGTCTGTTGTGTATGTATTTATATAGAGAGAGGAATGGGTTTATAATGTTATGTGACAAACTATAAAATATCTCTTTAGGTGGTTATATGCTTTCTGTTGTATCTACATCTATTTAGAGAGAGAGAGGATGGTGTTTCTGAAATGTAGATATAATGTACACTGTATATCTTTAGATGTTTATATGATTTCTATGTATCTATTTACTGTAGATAGAGAAAGAGAGAGAGAATGGGTTAATGTTATAATGTTGTTCTGTAAATCTTCTGATATATATATGCCTCCTTTCAACAGACAGAGAGTACTAGGAGAACCAGAAGCATGGCAAGAATATTAGGAGAGCCACTTCTCCAAACAAGTGAACCTGTGCCTGTCAGTCATTCATCACTCACTGAAGAGGAGGATAGCTTCTCTACCAGTCAAAATTCCACAGAGGAAAATTGGGCATCAACTCCTGATGACCATGAATCTGATGATGTGGTGTGTTTGAGGGTCATTCGTTGCTGTGTCTTATGATCTAGAACTGGAGGACTCAGAGATCCAGATTGGAATTGCACATGATAATTTTGCCATTTTGCATTCCACTCTTTCCTGGAATACAGAAGATGGGGATCCTAGACAGGTAGTTATATGTATGATATTATATTATTTTTTTACTATGATTTTTTTTTTCTTCTTTACATAATTTAAACCCTTAAAGGGATAGTGTGCTTAAAATCAATTATTTATTTTGTTTGGATTTTTTTTTCCTACTGTGGAACACAACAGGAGAATCATGGAATATTTTTACCCTGTAAATAATAGTATAATATAGCTTGTGGTTCATTTTTTCTCACTTTGGATGGGATTTTCACTTTAGAAATTCAATGTGCCAGTTTTTTTTTTGTCTCCCACAAATTCTCTTTCTTGTGTTTTTTATGGAAACAAAGTCAAACAAGTTTGAAATGACATTTGGTGAGTAAATTATTACAGCATTACTGTATCATTTAACATCTACTGAAACTTGTAAATTGTCACTGTATCACATGACAGAGGTATATATTTACATGTTCATATAGGTGATGTGTATTTTAAACTTTACAACAGCTAAGCCTGACACTATAGATGTAATACAATTAAAATTATCAACAGTACTTTCAGGAAAATGGTTGGCTTTGGATGTAGTGGTTTAGTTGGATTGTAAATACACAAAGGCACAGTTTTTTTAATGGTTATGTTCCCAGGTTTATAGATAATCATAGTATTTTTGGAATCCTGCAGAATCCAGCATTAATTGATCAACCTCGATAGAAGGGAAGCATCTTCTTGCAGAACAGCTGAGATATTGAAGAATCAGAGGATCCTGAGAGCATGAAAGAAGTCCAAAGTGTGAGAGTGAGAAGGGTCAATATAGTGAAAGATGTTTTGGAGATCTTCTCAAACCCCAAGTATTAAAAACAAACTGAGAGTCCTGCGCGTCAGGAATTCACTAATGAAAAGGGGCGCATTGATGATGATGGAGTGGTCACATGAACTGTACACTGCCTTTGGGAAGATTTTCTTGCTCGATTTGAGGGTGACGAAGAACGAGTTCCAAAAGACTGTGACCAGACGTACTCGGAGAGGGAGTGGCAGGCTGCCTGATGGAAGAGTGTGGGTGAAAAGGCTAGTTTGATCATCAGGTGTGATGCCCATCAGGTTGTCTCCGGCATTCATAGTTGGCATGTATTGATGGTATGGTCGACTCTGTCGTCTGAAGAGCTCCTTGATTTGTCCAAAAAAAATTTTTTTAAGTAAATGTGTTAAATATTTGTCTGCCTCAGAGCAATCTGTTGTTGAAAAAGCTGTTCAAGGTGGCCTGGATAAAAATGATGCAGAAGATTTACTTGATCTCTTCTCACAGATGGGTTAATACTGCTTGCATCCAAAATAAAACATTCAATGGCTTCTGCCTCAGAGCACCTTCAAGGACGCCGAAATTTATAATTGAATCTTTCCGGACCATTATGCAAACTGGCGATTCTGAATCTAACCAGACAAAGCATACTGAAGCATTACGGAGTCCAAAGAAAGCTACAAACAAGTAAGTGTCACAACTGATAAAGCCAGCAAAAAGATTACTTGAACCGAGCAAGATGCGGCTGACCATTAATCATCTGCAGCACTACCATGAAAAAATCTAGACCAAAGAAAGCTGGAGACTTTCCTACGATTCTGTACCGGCTCTACTGTCATGTGTAAAGACAAAATCGAAGTCATGTTTAATGGATCATGTGACCTTGGAGGTAGGCCTGTTGCACATATATGTGGAGCAGTTCTCAACTTACCGTGTACATACAGCTCTTATCCAGAATTTCGTGCAGAGTTTGACAATGTATTAAACGGAGATTGCTTTGCAATGGACATTCTATGACTGTATTAATTGCAATGAAATGGAGTAAGTCAGGTTCAGCTTATTTTGTGTACACCAGTAGTTATACGGTTTATTTGTTATTATTATTATTATTTTATTTATTTTTTTTTGTTATTTCATGCATTTTTTTTTTTTTTTTTTGTAATGTTATTTAATAATTCTTGAACTTCTTGAGTAGTTTCTAAGATGTTTTAAGATTTTATAGTTTGAATAGCTTTAAAGATGGTTTTATGGAGTCAAGTTTCCAATTTCCATTCTAAAGAAATTTGCTTTTGTATACAAAAACATTAAATTCCACTGAATTGAAAGAAGATAGAATAAGCTAGGGCTGATAGAATAGCATCCTGAACATGAGTTTATAGTTGCAAATATTTGTTTGGTACAAATCAGAAGCCAGCTATTAAATACCCTGTTAAATAAAGTGTTAGCTAACTGTTTAGTGTTTAGAATTAGACATGGAGGAGATAATGTAATCATTATGTTTCACCCCTATTGGTTTAAAGGAAGTTAAACTTGTTATTCAAAACGCGTATAGAAGCGTTTTTATGCACAAACAGGTTCATACATTTCAGGCAAACGGTCTTCTAATCTATTTCTGTTAAATTTTAATGGGGGGAAAACAGACAATTTCTGGCTATTGGTTATTGTGTCAAGTCAAGTCTGCTTTATTGTCAATTCTTCCACATGTTACAGTACATACATAAGGAGAATCGAAATTGCGTTACTCTCAGACCCCCGGTGCATACAGATAACACTAACAGTTAAGAGCCTAAAAATCTAGATCCAAATATACAAATATAAGATAAAACTCATACAATAAGGGAATGTAAAAGACATAATAGACAACATAGAAAAATAAATAAAATAAGGTTAAATGTAAAAGCAGCGCAAGGCACCAGGCAGAGATACGAGTGCAAACTCAGTGAACAACACGTGCAGATAAAAAGATTTTTAGTGCCTATAAAAATAGCTTATTCAGTCTGAGTTAAGTGGACAAAGGGCTCAAGAGCATTATTTTATTCAAATGACTGCGAATGAGGTGGTTTAGAATGACGTCAGTTCCATGGTGAATGAGGTAGTGAGCAGGACCACCTGGCTGGCACAAAGTTGACTGGATGATCTGACATTGTATGTTTAGAGGTTAGGGGGATGGAAGGACCTGGGGATGTTTGGAACCTGGGGGGGGGGTTCATAGATCAGTGCTGCCTGAGGCAGAGGGGGGACGGAGGGGGCAGGTTCGGGAGCGAGTTCAGCTTCCTGACAGCCTGATGGATGAAGTCTGTTCTTCAGTCTGCTGGTCCCTGGCCTTGGAGACTTTGCAGTCTCCTCCCTGATGGCAGCAGACTGAAGAAGCTGATGTGACGGTTGATTGAAGGGGATCACCTGCAATGCAGAGGGCTTTGCGAGTGAGACCGGGTTCCAATAAAATGTCCTGGAAGGGAGGGGAGGGGGTTGAGGAGAGCGACAACCAATGATCTTCTACAGCTGCTCTCACCTATGCGTTGCCAGAGTCTTCCGGCAGGAACGCGTTGCAGGCGCCATACCCACACTGTGATGCCAGCTCGTCAGAATGCTCTACGATGGTGATCTCTGTAGAAGGTGTACAGTGATGGGGGGTGGGGCCTCGGCTCTCCTCACGTTTGCGGAGGAAGTAGAGACGATAGCTGGGTGTATTTCGGTGGCCAGTGCCTGACAGTGTTGTCGGTACAGGGAGAGGGTCCTCTCGTGATGTGCACACCCAGGAACTTGGTGCTGCATGCACATCTCTCATCAGTCGCACCGTTGATAGTCAGAGGAACATGGCTGAGTGTGCGCTCTCATGAAGTCAAACAAACAATCTCCTTCGTCTTCTCCACGTTCAGAGAGAGATGTTGTCACTTCACCACCCGGCCAGGCTGCTCACCTCGCTCTGTAGTTTGTCCACTAATCTCTGTTTGCTAAATGAGACCCACCACAGTCGTGTCATCCGCAAACTTAATGTGAAGAGGTTGGAGTTGTGTGACGGTGTGCAGTCGTGTTGTCAGCAGAGTGAAGAGGAGGGAGCTCAGCACATCATACCTGGGGGGGCCCCAGGGTTCAGTGTGAGGTGTGCGGATGTGTTGCTGCCGAGAACATACGTGCCTGACGGTCTTCCAGTCAGAAAGTCCAACAGCGCAGTTTGCACAGCGAATGTGTTGAGCCCCCAAGCTCGACATGTTGTGAATGAGCTGTTGAGGGATGATTGTGTTGAATGCTGAACTGAAGTCTATGAACAGCATTCTGACGTTTGAGTCTTTTTTCTCTAGATGTGTGAGTGCTGAGTGGAGGGTAGTGAGATGGCATCATCGGTCGGACCGGTTGGACCGATATGCAAACTGGACATGGTTCCAGGGAGGGGGGGGAGGGGGAGGGCAGACTTGATATATTGCATGACTAGCCGTTCGAAGCACTTCATGAGGATGGGAGTTAGTGCAACAGGACGGTAGTCATTGAAGCAGGATTGGGAGATGGCTTCTTCGGGACTGGAATGATGGTGGTAGGCTTTGAAGCATGTGGGAACAACAGCCTTACTAAGTGAGATGTTGAAAAATGTCTGTGAAGACATCAGTGAGTTCTGCTGCACAGTCTCTCAGTACACGCCCAGACTTTGTTGTCAGGACCCGGAGCTTTGCGTGCATTGATCCTGCTGAAGGATCTCCTCACGCTGTCTGGGGGTCAGCGTCATCTCTGGTCACTGGGAGGAGGTGGAGTCTTCTGTGCAGTGGAGCTGGTTTTGTGCCTCAAAGCGAGCGAAGAAGGTTGTTCAGCTCGTTCAGCAGAGAGATGTTGCTGTCACAGGTCCGCTGTGGGGGCTTGTAGTCCGTAATGGTCTGTATCCCCTGCCACAGGCTCCGAGTGTCTCCTCTGCTGTCACTGTCACTGACACGATGGGCTATCCTCCTGGAGTACTGGTCTCTTAGCCTCTCTGAGCCGCGGGACAGGTTGGCCCTGGCTGTTCTCAGGCCCCCCTCGTCTCCAGCTCTGAAGGCAGCGTTCCGCGCCTCTCCAGGAGTCTGTAGACCTCCCCTGTCATCCACGGCTTCTGGTTGGCCCGGACAGTGATGGTTTTTGTGACTGTTCTCACATCATCAATACACTTGGTGATGTAGGCAGTGACAGTCTCCGAGTACTCCAGGAGGTCAGTGGAGTTATTGTAAGTGGCAGCCTGCTTAAACATATTCCAGTCAGTTGTATCAAAGCAGTCCTGAAGAGCGTCAGGACGACCCTTCTGGCCACACTTGAATCTTTTCTGTTTCTGAACTGGTTTGGCGACTTTAACGAGCGGTCTGTATGCAGGCATTAGCATGACAGTGATGTGGTCTGAGGCACCGATGGGTGGGGGAGGGGAGGGCTTTGTAAGCTCCTCTCTGTGTGGTGTAAACAAAGTCTAATATGTTATTACCTCGTGTTGGAAGTTAATGTTTTGGTGTAATTTTTGGAAACACACTCTGTTTAACGTCAGCATGGTTGAAATCCCCAGCTATGAATGAGAAAAGCATCGGGGTGTGCTGTCTGCTGCTCACTGATGTGCTTGGTACAGTTCAATTAGTGCATCGTTCCTGTTTGCTGTTGTTGTTGTTCGGTGGGAATGTAAACCGAAACGAGCAGTATGGCAGTATATTCCCTCGGCAGATAGAACCTGCCGGCACTTAATAATCATAAACTCCACCAGGGGTGAGCAGTTGTTTGCAGATTACAACAGCATCGCGGCACCACGCGTCATTGATGTAAACACAAAGCCCGCCGCCGCGGGTTTTTTCCTCCCGCGACGCGAGCTCTGTCTGCTCCATAGCACGTCAGCTGGTCGAGCTGAATGGCGCAATCCGGAACGCTGTCGCTGAGCCATGTTTCCGTGAATACAAACACACAACCTCAGCTGAAGGTTAATTTTTGCGCGTGTGAAATAACATAATGTGCTCGTGAGCATGTCTTACACGCTCATAACTTTTGACTAAAAAATAACGCCATACTCTAGGACCTACATTGCTTTCAGTGGGAAACTTTTTGCGTCAGTACTGTATTACAGGGTAATGAATTTGTGCTCGTGAGCATGTCTTACACGCTCGTTTTATCGCTATGAAATCACGTTCAAGAAGTCTCATTCAGCACACATCGCGATATTTGCCATCACTTTGCATTTGCCACAGGTTGGGTGAGTAGTAGTTAATACGCTCATTTAATGTCGTTCTTTATTAATGAGAATAGCGCCGTATGTTTACTCGCTGTATTATATCGGTCATCCGAGGCTGTCTTTGAGTTTCATTGTGTTTAACTAAATGAACACAGCTGCTAACCAGGGTGATTAAACTATCTGTCACGTGACGTGCCATAGACCTTCGATCCGTTTTATATTCATTTCAGGGTCAAAGGAGGTAAGTATGTCCCTTTGTATTTAAAAATCATGTGGTAAACATGACACTTACAATAGTAACAAATGGAATTTGAAGTAAAAACCCAGTAAACGGGACATTTACTCATGTTTTTTACCACAGTAACTAGATTTACTATGGTATAGTAATAGCCAATAATCACAAACTAACTTTTGGTTGTACCACTGTAATGGTAGTGTTTTGATGTGCTTTTATGTGACAGATATCACAGTAATAACATTTACTGTACCATGCTTTTAATACCTTTTAATGTAAATCCAAAAAAGTAAATAAATAAAGGACTCATATTTTTTTCCATCTTGCAGTTCATTCATATCAGTTTATATCTTTAATATTTGCTCACATAACATAATTAACTTCTGTATAAAAGTTCTATTTTATTTCTCTCCCCTCCCCCCTTTTTAAAATTATTTTTAATTCTATAGTTTTTTTTAGTGAAAAAAGACCGTAAAGGAAGCAGTCAACCCAGTTGTGTTTGTGGAGAGGTATTCCTTCAGAAATGGAGAAGATAGAAAAGCTGTGAGGTCACACATTTGCAGTGGTAGTTCTGTGATAGTTTTACTCTTTTATCAAACATTCCTGCTGTTATAATTTGCACAGCATTTGTTGTTTCTTAAACTTTTGCACTGTCCAAGTACCCACACTTGCCATCTTTGCACATTTCCTTTATTTGGCCCAAGTGAGCATGAAGAGCACAGGTGTTTTTTGTAGTTTTTTTGATGTGATGGTGGTGGTTGTTAAATCCTGGTCCTGGAGAACCCCCAACACTGCATGCTTTTGGTGTCTCTCTTATCTGACACACACTTTTGAGTCTTCACTGATGAGCTGATGAGTTGAATCAGGTGTGTTTGAACAGGGAGACATCTAAAATGTGCAGTGTTGGGGTTCTCCAGGACCAGGATTGGGAACCACTGCCTTATGGGACACACTCAAGTGTTTACGATTTTTTTTTTTTTTTTAGTTTCAACTTTGGATTTTAAAATAAACTTTTAAATGTCTGTTCAATAGTCCCTACTAAAGATGACAATTTAATTTGTGGTGCTTCTAATTAAGTGATAAAAAGCTGACAATTTAATTTGTGGTGATTATTATTATTTTATGTGAAGCTGTTGAGAGTGCATGCACGTGAGAAAAATAAATATACTCATCTTTGCACCAATAAAATGTGTTAATATTTCACATACATTGGAAAGGTTTCCGTGACCTCTCGTGAGATCTCAGCAAAAAGTGTCACGATTAATTCCAAAACATGATGCATGATGGGATAAACTAAGCGTTGAATAGCGCTCCAGAGCTGTATTGGAGATAGTGTGGGTTTAGTGTGTGTTAAGGGCACTGCGCTTTCGCATTTTTAAGACCTGGGACAGTCTTGTGCATGTACACACGCTCTAAAGTGGCCAAGACCACAAGTGTGGGTATTTGGACAGGGTCAAAGTCTTAAAATTGATCCCTAAATACAGTGACACATCAAAGTCTTAATAATTCAGTTTAACACTTGTATGATATTGTACAAGCCCCAGGACCGTCTCATCTGACACTATCACAATATTGATAAATCAGTTGTGCTGTCAGCAGTCAGATGCCCCACACAGTCAGAAAGTTTATATTGTCCATTGGCTTCTTAATAAATGACTTCAAATAAGCCCATCAGTTCATGTTCCACCTATACATGATATCTCTCTGCACCTCGTCATTTATGTTTCCACGAGTGGAAATACTAGTTTGATGTGTCACATGATAAATCAATTACACTACTGATAACAGTCCTGTTAGCATGTATTCATTTTTAAACAAATTCATATGAATATAGCTTGCTATTAATGACTTGCTTTTAATAATGGTTGCATTTAACAATTAAATATACAGCATCTTTACAGAGGCTGCTTTCATGGTCTAAAAAAACCCCCACAGTAATGTATAAGTTGCATGTAATGTAATGTAATGTAATAATATTTCCTTCCTTTCTATCTTACAGGATTGTTTGCAGATGATGTCCTTCTTTTTCAGGTCTACAGTTTTTTTAAGAGCCAACCATCACAAACCTTCCTAAAAAAGAGCTATTACTGAGTCTCAGCGAATCTTGCCCTGATCAGCCCTTTCCAGGTACATTTGTTTAGAATTTTTTTTAATCAACATTTACTCATTAAAAACTCTGGTCTGAATCTTATTTTAAATTAATTTAATTATATGTTTAAGGAGCAATATTAATTATAAATTTATATATTATATAAATTGTGGATTGATAGTTGATTGGTTTTAAGCAAGACCTTACACTGCACATACTAAAACACATTTGTGAGATTACTTTGTCATGAACTTTGGAGAAAGATTCTAGAGGAAAAAGACACATTTACTGAAACAAAAGATGTATTCTAGAGGCAAAATCTCCAGTCTCTGAGAACTACACATGCTAATGGAGACTCATGAGCAAGTCCTTGGCCTCTGTAACTTTTTCTTAATTCTTCCATAATGAATTTTTTTTATTGCAGTATTTTAACAGTTTTACTTTGTGCAGATGATCTCATCAGCCAAATGAGGGGTTTTGACCAAGTGACTAAAAGGAGTGAAAGAAGAGGATGTGGTAAATTGTCTTCAAAGAAAAAGCTTCTCAAAAGATCTTAAAACAGCTTGAAGAATGGTTTGTGTACAGTACTTCAAGGGTCATAGTTGCTCACACTGCTAAAATCACGCATAACGTAAGCTGAGCTGACTGTCCATTAAACAACTTCATCTGGATTGTTTGTGTTTTTTGTTTTACTTTGACCAGGTCTGGGAACTGTCTGAAAATGGGATGTTAGGACTGAGAGATCCTCTGGCTGAGAAAAAGCTACACCACATCCGTGCTGGATATCAACCGCAAACTGTTTACAGACACGAGAGAAGAAGATCATGACTGGGAAGAGCAAGAAACCAGTTTAGATGTGATGATAAGGAATCATTATTTTCTGAAACAGTATCACATGTCTTATATGTATCACAGGCTCAGTATCACAGCTGACTGGATGGGATTGTGTGACTTTGAAGAAAATTTGATCACTTATCTGTGTGAACTGATTAATATATGATGTTAATGTTTTTTTGATGATCCATTATTTCCTTTGAATCTTATTTGTCTTGATGCTACCTTATCAACTTTATAGTCTATGCTTCAATAAAATGAATATGGTGAATATTGTGTATTGAAAATTCTTGGTAAATTCATAATTTTACTAGGTGGGCTCATATGTGTTCATTTTATACTTGAAAAACTACATATTATTAATTATCTGGATTAATTTTTACTTAAGACAAACATTTTTGATCAGATTACTGACATCTGGAACAAGAATACACCAGAAAGTATTATTGTATATAATTAGTAACAGATATTCAAATTTTTTTGTGAAATAAAGGGAGTTACAAGATTAATTATTTTGCATTACAAGATGGTGCCATGGGCTTTATTGTTACAAACACTTGAGGGATAACTGAGGATGTACCAGGAATGATCAACGTGGATCTTGTACTGCATTCAAAGCAAGAGCATGCACATTACTGATGTCCAGCACGTGAGGAGCAAGATACGGGGGTGAGGATGACATTTTTACACTGCATTTTGCTATTTAGATATATATGAATGAATATATGAATTAATTTGTCCTTGTGTAATAGTGAGGTATCACAATGTGTATAAATTGTGCTTGATTACTGCTTAACAGCGGGGAATAGATAATGGCAAGTTGTTGCAGGTTCATCCATTATATTTATTGCCGTTTACTTCAAAAATCAAAGAAATAATCTATTATTATTATTACAACATTTCTTTCTTATTTTTCCATGTTTCATCAGATGGCCTCACAATGTCCTGTCAAAAGCTATACTAGCCATGACGTAAGAATAGCAAAGGGTGAACTGTGAAAACTGTCAGATATAAATGTGACTCAACTCAGTTTGTTGTCCATGATGAAGAGACCCCCGGTGGCACCCCCGGAAGAGCCAAAAACTGTACATTTCAAATGCCTGTAAATCAGAGACCAATTAACAAATCAAAGAGAAAATTTATGCTATGCTGATAAAATAATGTTGGGCACAGTTTTCAGAAATAAATGTAAAGGTGGCATAAAGGCATTTTAAATATTGCTCACTCTAAAATACCAAATTTCAGCCTGCCTCTCAAATATATCATAGAGGTTTACAAAATGAACATATTTACATATCCAGTTTTCCATTAAATATATTATTTATTTCATTTCGTTAATAAAAAGTTTTAAACTACATTACCCACAAGCCTCTGTCGTTCTATCTATGGAAAGGGGAAACTAGGCGCTGTTATTTGTAGTTCATTGAAGTTACGCTTTGGATTAGGGTTAGGATCTCGCTATAGAGGTGATTTTTCTCAACATAGCAACACTTCATTGTTGACTTAATATATTACTAATGTGATAATAGCAGCAAAACATACTTTTGTAACATGATGCGCTGTTTAATATGGGTTAAAATATAGTCCAACCACAGACTGTCCTGCGGTGACAAGGAAAATTCACAGCCAATGACATCAAAGCTGAGCAGCGGCGTCACACTTCCTTATCCATTTATGACAGATGTCTTGCGTTTTTCGGCTGAAGGGATAGATTGGTTAACAATAAATTAAATTTGCATACCTATTAGATTGTGTTTTATTAACGTCTACACCTTCTTCCAACAATAATGCAAATACAGAAATTATCGTTGTTCAGCTTGACAAAAAATGGGCAATATTGATGTGCACATGCCCAGCAGTTGTATCCCATCTAACTGATAGATTACTCTCATTAAATATAAAACATAGATTTTTTTTTTTTTCTGACTAAAGACAAGTGCATTTACTAATCAAAAGTAAAAAAAAGTGGTAACACTTTATAATAACTGCATGCTATTAATCATTAGTTAAGCATTAGGAAACAGTTAATTCATCATTTATAAAGCATTAATAGACATTAATAAGCAGTTTATAAATACAGAAATAAATGCTTTATACTTGATTTAAAAGCATATTTATAATGTATTTAATAATTGTTTTTTCATACTTTATTAATGATCAATTTATCATTTCTAAATTAAGTATAGCATTATTTACACACCAGTTATTAAGGAGTTGTCAGTGGTTCATAAGATCACTTAGAAATTGTAAGTAAATGATTAATAAACTATTAAATGTGCATTCATACATCTTATTATTCAGACATATAGTAATAGTTTACTTAGAGTGTTAATAAATGGTTTATTAGCATCTATTTCTACTGTAATTCAGGGTTAATTCAGGTAGTTATAAAACATATGTAGTTGTTAGTTAACTATTTATGTGAGCTCATCTAAAGTGAGGACTATTTATGCCTTGTAAAGCTTTTACAAATGAGATTTAAAGGCTTTTAATATTTCTATGTTCTGTATCACTGTGTTGTGTTTGTTTCCTTTTCCCCTGTTTAGAATATAACTGAGACTTTAAATATCCTTTATAAATGCTTTACAAGGCATAACTAGTCCTCACTTTAGCTGAGCTCACATAAATAGTTAACTGACCACTACTAAATGCTTTATAACTACCTGAATTTACTACATTTACTTACAATTTCTTGTGATCTTATGAATCACTGGCAACTCCTAAATAACTGGTTTGTGAATAATCCTATACTTCATTGAGAAATGATAAATTGATCATGAATAAAGTATGAAAATAAAATTATTAAACACATTATAGATATGCTTTTAAATCAAGAATAAAGCATTTATATCTGTATTTATAAACTGCTTATTAATGTCTATTAATGCTTTATAAATTATGAATTATCTGTTTACCAATGCTTAATTAATGATTAATAGTGTGCAGTTATTATAAAGTGTTACCAAAAAAGGTAAATAATAAAGTTATAAAATTATTCACTTTTGTGTTTCTGTGATTTGCCATGCTTTACCAGTTGAACTCTAGGAATAAAAACTAAAATAAATAAAGCATAATGAACATGCTTAGTTTTGTAAGCATTTCCCAGTATTTATTGATATGTCAAACTCATTTAAAGACAAAGTGCCCAAATAACTGCACTGCATCCTCTGTCCCCAAGCTTGTTTTTGCCACTACGAAGAATAAAAAGGCAGTTATATTGTAAATGTTAACTATTTTCAGTATGCAAATACTTTTATTAAAAAAACAGTAATTATTAGTAAATACAGTATAGAGAACACTGGAAAAAGATCAGTTTTCTTAAATTAAATTGACAAAAATGTGATACAACACAATGTAAATGTTTCAAACTCACAAAATAACACCACGAAGACATGCATGTCAAGTGTGCAAAATCACCTATAAAACTCTATCAGCACAGCACCAAATAAACACTGATTGTCTGAACAATGGATGAAAGATAAAGTGTTCAGGAATACAATCACCTGCTACATAAAACTGCAGAAATATACCTTTGACAATAGCATTATGAATGCTTCATGACTGGAACTAGGGGATGGCTGTGCATGAATAGATTTTTTCTAAAACTCCTGATGAGAACTGATGGGGTTTTTTTATGATAAAAGCATTAGGAAGACACCAAGTAAAGTTTACTGTATGAAGCTTGAAAAGGACTAAATTATGAAAAGAACACAATGCTTTATCAATACGAAAATATTATTTTTAATTAATGTTGTCATTACTTATTTTGTACATCATTTGCAACTGCTTTTTATCACTTAATTAGAAGCACCACAAATAAAATTGTCATCTTTAGTAGGGACTATTGAACAGACATTTAGAAGTTTATTTTAAAATCCAAAGTTGAAACTAAAAAAAAAAAAAAAAAAATCTCTGTAAACACTTGAGTGTGTCCCATAAGGCAGTGGTTCCCAATCCTGGTCCTGGAGAACCCCAACACTGCACATTTTAGATGTCTCCCTGGTCAAACACACCTGATTCAACTCATCAGCTCATAAGTGAAGACTCAAAAGTGTGTGTCAGATAAGAGAGACACCAAAAGCATGCAGTGTTGGGGGTTCCCCTTCAGGAACTCGAGCTGCGTCCGAAAACGCTATGGGAACGCCCTTCAGCGTGACCGGCTCTGAATAACATGTGTAATCAGTCCCATGAATGGGCGAGACGTCATAGGCGGGTGACGTAGCGACCAGGAAGCTATAAAAGCACGTGAGTTGTAGCGAGCATCAGTTTTTTGTCATTCAGCGAAGCTCTGTGTGTGTGTGTGTGTGTGTGTGTGTCAGTCGCTATTTGTTTGTGAGTCTTATTTAGTGTTGTTTGTTCACTGATAAGCTCCATTATTTCAAACTTCAGTCAAGGAAGTTTTTTTGTTTTGGGGTAGGGAGGGTTCAGGCTTTTTGTTTTCCCTGCCCTTTAGAGAAAAATATTTTTGTGTAGGTATAGGGGCAGTGTGTTTTTTGGTTGAGGGAGGAGGTGTTAGGGTAGGCTCTCGAAAAAAAGGGAGATGACGGCCCGCGATGCGACTGTCTGTTACTGCTTTGTTTCACTCTCAGAAGGCTCTCTTTGAGGAGGGAGCCTTCACTAGCGTTTCTCGCGGTGCCAGTCCTGCTTTCGCCGAGGCGGAGGAGTGGCTGTGCTCGCGGGGTTCGCTTTCGCGGCGCCCACTCTCGGGGTTTCAGAAGCCCATGTTGCGGTCCTTCCCCCCGCTTAGAGAGGGCGCGACACTCCGCCTGTCTTTCTCCGAGGAGATTGACACGGAGGGCGTCGATGAGCTCGCAGTTGCATAAACATCAGTTGCACAAACATCAGTTACACAAGCATATTATGCCTAATATTATAACGAGCAGCATTAATGAGGAGCGTTGCTCGCGTGGTCGGCTCTCGTAAAAAATAAGGGGGCTGATTGTGTTTCTCCGCTCTTGCCGGGCACGCTCCGAGGAGTGTGTCCTTGCTTGTAATCTTGCGATTCCGGTCCTAAGAAAATCTAGAGCTACAGCTATTTATTTCCGAGGAGATTAATATTGTTTGTGTGACTAAGCGGCTCGCGCGCTGCCGAGGCAACGCGTGTATTACATCATTTTTCAGTTTTTGATGTAATCTTACCACACCAGACCATGTTTACCTCGTTTGGTTGTTTTGGGCTCCATTTAATAATGAGGAATTACATGAGGCATTTATCTGACTATGAGAAGTAAGATATATCATTTTTGATATATGCTGTGGTATTCTTGACATGAATCTTACCACACCAGACCATGTATACTCGTCTGGTTGTTTAGCTGCATTTAATTCTGAGGAATATAATGACATTTATCTCACTTTGAGAAGTTAGATATACAGGAGCTCTCGGGAAAAAATATTTTAGTAAGAACACGTTTACCTCTCTTCCTCCGAGGAGATTGAGGCGGTCAGCAGGGGCTGCTGGGCGGAGCAGTCCCAACCTATTGTGTTCAAGCTCCTCATTCTAGGGGTGTCACTTCTCGTACTCCGTAGAGTCTAGAGTCAGAGTGGTGCTCCCAGGCCAAAGACTTCTAGCGAAAAATGGTTCTGCGGACCATCATTTTCGCTGGATAGCCTTCGTCGTAACGTCCTGATGCCTAAGGCCTAGGACTTTTTGAGGGCCTGCTCCCTCTGGTGAAGAGCGGTGTACTCGGCATTACATGGTGTCTATCCTGCATCCTGCCAAGTGTGCTTCATTGGGTCCTGCCCCGAGCAGGCTGTGGTCGAGTCTTCCTAGCAGATGACGTGGGTCTGAGGACAGTCATTTTTAATAGGAGACTTCAGCTATGAGAGTCCTGATGCTGTGGCTCAGGACCTCGGAGAGCAGGCCCCTCTGGGGAAGAGCGGTGTACACTGCATTACACGGTGCCCGTCTCTCCTCAGTGCCCTCAGCAGATCGATCTGCCAACCCTGCCGGTGTTCCAGGGCGCAGCGGTCTCCGGTGAGCGCTTCTCTCAGTTACTGCCCGGAAACGTAGCGGTGCTTAGAGGCTCGTGACCTCCACGGAGGTCTCTTGAGCAGCTAGTTCAGCTGCCCCTGCTGGTTCGCTGCATCAAGGCACTGAGCCAGCAGCTGTGATTACACCAGAGGTCAGTCTCGAGAGACTGGTTCCCTTAGTAGACTATTTAGCAGCGTGAAAACTACTGCCAAACATGTCTCAGTGGGTCCTGCACACTGTAGTGAGAGGCCACAGAATCCAGTTCGGTTCTCCTCTGCCTCAATTCAACGGGGCTTTTTTCACCCTGGTGGGCCCTGAGCAGGTTTTGGTAATGGAACAGAAGTAGAAACTCTCAGAGGACGGAGGCCATCGAGGTGGTCCCTCCTCGCATAGTGGTGTCCGGGTCCTACAGCCAGTACTTCACCGTTCCGAGGAAGGATGAAGGGTTGCGTCCTATTTTAGATCAGCGTCTTTGAACCGCTCAGTCAGGGGACTGAAGTTCAGCACACTCTCACTCAAACAGGCTGTATCTCAGATCATTTCTTATGTTTGTCCGAGGAGGTTGAGGCGGTCAGCGCATACTCCATCCTTCCTCATCATAGGAAGTTCCTGAAGTTGGTTTTTGGGGGCAAAAGCCTACTAATACCGGTTCATCCTTTGGCCTTGCATTCTCACCCCACACTTTTCACGACTCAAGCACATGGTGCGATGATTGGTTGATATTAGCTCAATCAGACTGGATGGCGGTTCACACGAAAGACCTGGGGTTAAGACTTAATGCCAAGAAAGGTGTGCTTCTCCAGTACAGAGAAGCACTTATCTGGGCATGGTGTGGGATTCGACCACGGTGCAGGCACAGATGTCTCCTGTTCGGATCGAGTCGATCTTCACCGCCGTCGCGTAGAGAGAGTTAGAGAAGGCCGGTCACTCACTGTCAAGCAGTTCTAGACTGCTGGGTCTGATGGCAGCTGTGTCCAACGTGATAACTCTTGGCCTGCTGTACATGAGACCCCTACAGTGGTGGCTCAAGACCAAGGGGTTCTCCCCGAGGGGAAACCCACTTCGCATACTCAAGGTCACGCAGGGGTCCTACGTGCCTTAGACATGTGGAGGAAATCTTGGTTCTTGTCTCAGGGCCCGGTGCTTAGAGCTCCTTGTTGCCGCGTGATGCTAGCGACAGATGCGTCCCTCACCGGCTGGGGTGCGGTCATGAGTGGCCACCCTGCCCGCGGGTTTATGGAGGCATATAAACTGCCTGGAGATATTGGCCATACTTCAAGCATTAAAACACTTTCTCCCAGACCTAAGGAGTCACCATGTGTTGGTGCGCACCGACAATACAATGGTGGTCTCTTATATCAACCACCAAGGGGTCTGTTCTCACGCCGTTTGTACAAACTAGCGTACCAGAGCCTTGTGTGGTCCCAGGGCAAACTCCTCTTGCTGAGAGCAGTTCACATTTCTGGGCATCTGAATATGGGAGCAGACCCCCTGTTGAGGCAGGGGCCGAGTCCCGGGGAATGAAGGCTTCACCCCGAGGTGGTGAAGCAGATTTGGAGAATATTTGGTCAGGTGGATCTGTTTGCAACTCAGATGATATTGCACTGTTCCCTTTGGTTCTCTCTGACTCATCAGGCTCCACTGGGGCTGGATGCCATGGTGCAGACTTGGCCGAGGCTTTGTCTGTACGCTTATTCCCCGATCGCTCTGCTCCCAGGAGTTCTGCTGAGAGTACGCCATGATGGGGTCCATCTTCTAATAGTAGCCCCGTTCTGGCCAGGCCGAGTATGTTTCTTGGATCTGATTTCTCTCCTCGACGGCGCTTCATGGGAGATTCCCGTCAGGAGGGATCTCCTCTCACAGACGGAGGGCACAATATTCCACCCCCGCCCGGAGCTATGGAAGTTATGGGTGTGGCCCCTGAGGGGGCACATCTCGTAGCTTCTGGTCTCTCAACCGAGGTTGCTGAGACCATCCTCCAATCCAGAACTCCATCCACGAGGAAACTATACTCCTTGAGGTGGAAACCTTTCACCTCCTAGTGCGAAGACTGCCAGCTCGACCCAGTTAATTGCCCAGTTGGTACAGTTCTGGAGTTCCTGCAGGCCCTTCTCTCTGCAGGGCTGACCCACTCCACCCTGAAGGATCCGTGGCGGCCATTGTGGCCTACCGTGCCCCTCTTGGTGGCCATTTAGTGGGCAGACACCCTCTGGTTACATGTTTCCTCTGCGGTGCGCTGAGGCTGAGGCCTCCGGCCAGAGAGAAGCTTATGTTAAGTGGTTGATCAGGATGCTATCCTAAAACCTTGAGTCCTCTGATCTCCCCTCACCATTGGGAGTCAAGGCTCACTCGACCCGAAGTATGGTGGCCTCCAAGGCCTTCTTGTCAGGTGTGTCTATGCAGGACATCTGCAATGCAGCTGGATGGTCCACGCCCCTCACGTTTGTCAGATTTTATGGTCTAGACCTGTGAGCCACTCCAGGCTCTTCTGTTCTCTCGCCTTAGCTGTGCTCCTCCTATACACACAAGGCAGGGATTTGCAAGTCTGGGGGCGTGGGCATTCTCGTTCCCATAGCGTTTTCGGACGCAGCTCGAGTTCCTGAAGGGGAACGTCCCAGGTTACATATGTAGCCATGGTTTCCCCGAAGGGAACGAGACGCTGCGTCTCAAGGCCATACTTCCGGCATCCCTGCCAGAGCTTGCTTCATTCCTAGTAGCTGATGCTCGCTATACCTCACGTGCTTTTATAGCTTCCTGGTCGTTACGTCACCCGCCTATGACGTCTCGCCCATTCATGGGACTGATTACACATGTTATTCAGAGCCGGTCACGCTGAAGGGCGTTCCCATAGCGTTTTCGGATGCAGCGTCTCGTTCCCTTCGGGGAACCATGGTTACATACGTAACCTGGGACGTTCTCCAGGATTGGGAACCACTGCCATCAGGTCATGAAAAGTTCGGCACACACCTGTGGTCTTCATGCTCACTTGGGCCAAATAAAGGAAATGTGCAAAGATGGCAAGTGTGGGTACTTGGACAGTGCAAAAGTTTAAGAAACAACAAATGCTGTGCAAATTATAACAGCAGGAATGTTTGATAAAAGAGTAAAACTATCACAGAACTACCTCTGCAAATGTGTGCCTCCACAGCTTTCTATCTTCTCCATTTCTGAAGGAATACCTCTCCACAAACACAACTGGGTTGACTGCTTCCTTTACGTCTTTTCAGCTAAAAAAAACTATAAATAAAAATAATTTTAAAAAAAGGGGGAGAGAAAATAAAATAGACTTTTATACAGAATGTTAATTATGTTATGTGAGCAAAATATTTAAGATATAAACTGATATGAATGAACTGCAAGATGGAAAAAAAATATGAGTCCTTTATTTATTTACTTTTTTGGATTTATATTAAAAGGTGTTAAAAGCATGGTACAGTAAATGTTATTACTGTGATATCTGTCATATAAAAGCACATCAAAACACTACCATTACATTGGTACAACCAAAGTTAGTTTGGTGATTATTATTGGAAAAACACAATGGTAAATAAATTACATAATGTTTTTTTTTTTTATTTAATAAGACTAATAGAAAGGAGCCTGCCTAAACAAACAATAACATATACTCAATAACATTAAGTATTTTAGAGACAATAACTTTTCCTGAAAACTGTTGCCTAAATATTTGCATAATACATAATACAAAGTGCACCTTTAAACTGCTGTACAAGCCTTTTGAAATGTATATTGTAACATTATAGTACTTCTTTTGCATTATCATTTGGGCATCGGATATCCTGTAAATAAAAAAATGCCACCAACCCCTCTATTTATTTTCAGCCTGAGCACAGGTTACAATAAAGTCAGTATTGCATTCCTTAGATGCAAGTATAAGTCTATTGCTTGATATGAGTTCTTTGGAAGCTCAAAGTGTGCCTCAGTCATAACAGAATTACAAATGTCATAGACATCACTGTCACAAGGTATAGATGAACAAAATGTGCATTCTGTCTTGCACAGCTGTAGGTCTCCTGTGTCCACTGGTGACATGTAGTTCTCTGTTCTGTAGAGCTCTGGGAATAAGTACATGACATTGGGTCCGTGAACTTCTCCGGCAGATGATGTTGGCTTCGTTTGCGTGTTATTGATGCTTTGTATACCAGGGGTCGAAGGCCGAAACAAAGTGCGCAATTCAGATTCTGTTTCTGACTGCAGTTGAGCAGATGGCGACACACTGGATTCAACTGAATTAGCAATTGATCTGATGATAGTGGGCGAAGCAAGAACATTTTGCAAAATGCTAATTGCTTCAGTTGTAGCACGATCCCTGTTCATGATTGCAAATGCGGTATATAGACAGGTTACTTCCGTTCATGCTTAAACGACTTCCTTTTACACTGAAATGCCTTCCGTTTGCATTGAAAAGTTCACGCACATCCACATATGAAATCACTTGCATATATATATACTGTATATGTACACAAATAAAGCATATGTCTTTCTTATCTGAACTGTATATGTTAGTAAATTTTATTTTTTTATGTATGCGCGAGTGTTTTATGGATGTGTATGCGCGCATCAAGTTTATATTTATGAGTGTTTAATAGGTGTATATGCGAGTATGTGCAGTTGTGTTTGTATGTAGCGAGTTTATATGTATGCACGAGTGTGTGTAGGTGTATATGCATGGATCGAGCTTATACATACATGCGAGTGTCTGTAGGTGTATGCATGCATCAAGTTTATATGTATACGCAAGTTATTCACAAGTGTGTATGCATTAATTGCTAACATTATATGTATTGCTATCGATTTCATATTAGTGTGCACGTGTATTTCATAAATGTATTTTTGAACATCCAGTAGTATGCATGTATATGTGAGTAATTTATAGGTGTATATGCACGTGTTTTATGTATGTATTCATAAGCGAAGTTTGATTTAAATCCTACGTGGCGCCTAGTGCTTGCACCTTCTATGTAGCTGTCAATGTTGGAGTCATGTTGCATCTGAGCAAACGCTGGAAGTCTCTCACATGCCCGTTCTCTGTTCCACAGACTCCTCTAATGATCCGAGGACAGCCACCTGAACTCTCTACTGTTTCCACGTAGTATCCTCCGATGACCTTTGGGTCACTGCTGGTTGTGAACGCATTTAGCTAAATGATTCCTTGAAAAGCCTTCCTTGAAAAGCCGTCAATACAGCCGTTTATGCAAATACCATATGGCTTTAGTTTATCGTAAGAATCAAAATGCCAGATGTAATTCGGTCCTTTTGCAAAATAGTTACGCTGATGGAGACGTCGGGCTTTCCTAAATTCTACTCCAGCAGGATCTAACAAGCTCAAAATTAAGCGAACATGTTCTTTTCTAATATGCAGTCCATTTTCGTTACAGCTGGCCTGACGTTTGGAGTTGATGCGGAATAAATGTGATAGTGTCTTCGACACTTGAGTAATCTTGTCATTGAAACAGGCGTCTAGACCTCAAAATGCGTTTTAGATGTCGTTCAGTGATTACATATCTGTTTCGAAATGCAAGAACAGAAACAATGTCTCTGTATTGAAGGCCAAGTTTAAAATAGATCTCAATTAATTTGTGCTCATCCATGCTTCCTTATAAGATGGCAGAGAGTGAACCGGAAAATGTAACGCGTGAGCAAGCAGAAAGTTTCTCGTGAGCATGCAATAGTTTCTCGTGCGAACGCGAAAGTCTGTGTATTTTTTATTTTTGCAAAGGTCCCTTTAGGGGCTTAGTAGTATTCCATATCAGTTCATATTTAATGACTTCAAGTGAAAAAATAAAAAAACAATCATGTCTTACCTAAAATCCAACTCCGTCTCTCACTCTGTCTGTGTGTCTTGCTCTTTCTTGTTTTCTACTGCTGGTTTCTAGTTGTTGGTTTATCTGATAGTTTGATCTCAGCTCTTGTATCTGAGCTCTGACTGTGGTTTCAGTAAGAATCATGAATAATATTTACTTAAAACATATTGCTTTAAATATTGTATACTGTATGTAGCATCTCTATGTAATGCAGATTTGTACAAATCATAGTTTTTCATGTAATATTTATTTGATGTGTCTACAAAAGAAATTCAATAATCAATTATATTGTTATGTGTAGTGCTGTAATAAACTCAGACAGATGAGTATAATCCTAATTAACCTTTTGATTTTAAATCCACAAGGAATAAACATAGCACAAACAATAATAAAGCAAATAACTGGGAGAACAGAATTAAACAGGTAGTATATATAATGGGTAAATTTATAAGACACTCATGAAACTAATACGTAATCAAGGAAACGAACGACAAGATCAGAAACAAGAACTAAACAGGGCAGGAGAACCAGGAACATAAGAGAACACAACAAAAAGTCCATAACTGTGACAGATACCTATAAATAGTCTGTATTTATTTCATAAAGACACAAAGTACTGTTCCAATTTCTACCCATGTCAGGTACAATTCAAATAAGAAGATACCATTCTACAAGAATAACGTATTATTTCATCTCATCCCTTTTTTTTCATTCATGCATTATGGTCTGTATTACATGTCAGTTCATATTTAATGATCAAATGAAAAAAACAACATCCGTGTCTCTCTTAGATGTAGTCAGGAGATTTCTACAGTGCTGTGCTCATGTTTCCAATCTTGATTGATTTCTTATCTCTCTCTGTCTGTGTTTCTTTTTCTTTCTATCTTTTTTGCTGTTTTCTGGTTGTTGGTGTAGAATAAAAATAATTAAATCAATAAATAATTAGTGTAAGTGTGCTGTTTCTAGCCACAAAATTAAGTTTCTCTGCTAACCATTTAGTTTAATATTTTAAGATGTAAAGAAGAGATTGTTCAGAGTCACTTAAGAAAACAGTAAACTATTTTTTTTTCTAACTTTTTATTAATCTTCCTTCCTTTTTTATTTTTTTAGTTAAAAGTATTGTACAAGGCTTCACATGATAAAAAGTGTAACATTAAGTTGGTCATATGTTCTCAACACTGCAGCCAACCATCCATATAGTAGAATAAATCTGCTAACAAAATGCAGCGCTGCCCAGCAAATTATGCGCATAGAGATCTTTAGCATTAGTTTGGAGTTAAAATAGTGTCAAAAGTACAAATATATGAGCATCTCCCTTTAAATAAACACATTACAGTCCACAAATACTGTTTTTACAAGAATACAAAAATCTCATTGTATCTGTAAATTTATCTGTAATTGTTTTATTTGCTTTTGTGCTCTACACAAAAAATAAATTCACATTTGCATTAGTGGATCTTCATGTCTTTTAGTATGAAAATTTGCACTTACTTTCTTTCATTTGTTGTTTATTTATTCATTATCATTTATCATTTAATGATTTTATTATTCCATTTAATCATATAATCATTCATAATAAACAGTATAACCAGTTATATACTAATTTAATTGATTAGTCAATATATATATATATATATATATATATATATATATATATATATATATATATATATATATATATTTGTTTGTTTTTTTCAATGTTGTTTAGTGTTTAGATTGTGTTTTTCAATGGATATCTGTATTCACGAGTAAGGCATAAGAGAATGTCTCCATTTCAAGGTTTTTTTTATTTTTATTTTATTTTATTAATTTTTTTTAGTGTCACGAATGTTGTTGTGAAGAAGAAATGTTCTATTGATTGTTGTATAATAACACTTGTTGCATTTGTGCTGGTCAGACAAAGTCGATTATTAAAAAAACTGTTCCTTTTTTATTTAATCATCATTACTTCATCTCCTGCTTCTGCTATTCTCTAGATTTACTCAGTCAACTTCTTGGCTGACGGTAGATTGTTTATACAGTTGTTGGTACCAGACAAGACTTGTTGTGAACGGGTTTTGGGTATTAGACAACTTTGCTGACTAGTTGTTCTGTTACCAGACTAAACAGATATTTTCTGACAGGATCTGTCATACGGGGCTGGATCCAATATTTGCTACAATTAATTTTGAAACATTGTAAAAACCAAAATCTTCAAAATAAATAAATAAATAATCATTTAAAAAATAATAATTAAAATGTATATGGATACAATATGGATATGTTTGAGTCACAAAGTAGATTAATCACAATAATTTCTTCTGAGATTCACTATACTACTAACAGGCAATATAAAGAATTTGTGTAAAATAAAGGGCAGACAAAACACCAGCAGACTGAATATGAAATAAACCGAAATATGGTGATCTGGTTTCCTGGATGTGTGAGAATGACGATCAGCAGAACATGAAGCTCCACAAGATATTATCCATATGATTACTGACGCAATGAACATAAGTAGAGCAATATAAATATGAAAATAATAAATATAATAAAAATAATATCACCAATAAAGATACAGAAAAATACAAAAATGTAGAAAATTATAAAACAAGACAAAGAGAAAACACAAGCCGTATACAGTGGATATTTCACAGAGATAATTCCCTCTAGCGCCACCAGCTGGTTTAAGAAAATACCACAGTCTCTTGATGCCCACTGTCAGGTTTGGATGTACAGTAATATAGATGTGGGGTATTTTGACCAATCTCCCGCTGGGCCCATTACTTTAGGGAACAGAGACTGTAAAGCAAATGGGAATGTTGACCTTGGTGATCTCATCATTAAAGGACTGCAAGTGGAAGAAAGCCGAAAAGTCAAAAAGCAAGCGAAAGTTGAGAAGCGTCGCCGAGCAATGAAGAAACCTGGAATACCAGCAGGACATGAATTTCAAGCTGAGAGCTGTGATAAAGTTGATGCGCAAGCAGGAGACTTTGAATAAGAAAATGATGAAGTTGGTAAGAGAGATGGCTGAGTATAATAAGATCCATCTCGAGCTGCAAGTACTGACAAATGGTTTAGAGTCTCCAATTTTTAAGATGTAAGAGTTTTTTTGGGGGGAAACATGATCATGTTTTGTTTTTCTTTCCTTTTTATTTTTTAATCTTTAAAGGTATTAATCTTTGTGGTTTAAGAATTGATGTATGCTTTGTTTGTTTAAAGAGTGTAAGAGGACGTGGTTGCATTTTCCAACGTGCTTTGGAGATGAAACCGCAACCGAGCAGTGTTGATTTTGCAAGGCATGAAGGTGTGATTTCTGTGGTTGAACCGAGCACATTTGTACCTATGCATAAAAAGGTGTTATAGATGTTTTTGTGTTAGCATGTGTGTGTGTTGCTGACCACCCCTCACATAGGGGAATCACTCATTTGAGGAACACACATGTGAGAGATTAAATTTTGCTCAGATTGTACTCTTTCCTGATGAGGCGCTGTGCACATTCTCTCATACAGGCCTCAATGGGCAGACGGTTCTTCTATCATGTGGATCTCCTTCACAGCGGGTGAGGAGGATTCAGACCCTGAGCCAGCACTTATGCCCTCCACACACCCTCATAAAGACAGCTAAATGATCACCAACTTCATCAGGCTGAAAACATTTATGCATTATAGTCTGTATTACATGTCAGTTCATATTTTATGATCAAGTGAAAAAACAACAACAACAACAACCGTGTTTCTCTTAGATGTAGTCAGGAGATTTCCAATCATGGTTGATTTATTTTTTGCTGCTTTCTGGTTGTTGGTGTAGAATAACAATAATTAGATCAATAAATAATTAGTGTAAGTGTGCTATTTCTAGCCACAAAATTAAGTTTCTCTGCTAACCATTTAGTTTAATATTTTAAGATGTAAATAAGAAAATAAGAGTCACTTAAGAAAACAGCAAACTTTCTTTTCTTTTTTTTCTATTTTTTATTCATCTTCCTATCAATACACAGTACCACAATGGATGTACCAGGTACCAGTACAATTGAAAATTTGCCACATCAGTCACTCATGATTGATTTTTATTTATTCATTTATTATTTATTTATTTTATTTTATATTTATTTTATATTATATTTTTTTTGCAATTAAAACTATTGTACAAGGTTTCACATGATAAAAAGTGTAACATTGAGTTGGTCATGTGATATAAACACTGCAGCCAACTATCCATATAGTAGAATAAATCTGCGAACAAAATGCAGCGCTGCCCAGCAAATGATGTGCACAGAGATCTTTAGCATTAGTTTGGAGTTAAAACAATGTCAAAACTATGAATATATGAGCATCTCCCTCACATGAACACATTACAGTCCACAAATACTGTTTTTACAAGAATACAAAATTCTCATTGTATCTGTAAATTTATCTGTAATCATCTTATTTGCTTGTGTAGTATTTATTTATTTATTTTTATGGCTATTATATGGCTATGTTTGAGTCACCAAATTAGATTAATCACAATAATTTCTTCTGAGATTCACTTTACTATGGTCACATAATACACTGACAGACAGAGAACATACATTCTAAACAATGTAAAACATTAAATATGGAACATTTATATTGTTATACTTTTATGTGAAAATTTTAGATTTCCATCTTTGAGGTAACTAAACTGGTCCCTTCAAGGTTTTGTGATCTTTGAATTCTGAGATTCTGCCTGCAGACCAGCACACACAGGAGAGGATCTGAAATCAATCTCACACTCACCAAGAATGACGGACTAAGCCAAAGAAGAAGAAGATATGGTACAAATTTAGGAGACAATAAAAAGAATTTGAGTAAAATAAAGGGCAGACAAAACACCAGCAGATTGAATATGAAAATAACCAAAATATGATGATCTGGTTTCCTGGATGTGTGAGAGTGACGATCAGCAGAACATGAAGCTCCACAAGATATTATCCATATGATTACTGACACAATGAACATAAGTAGAGCAATAAAGATCCGAGGCAGAGGATCTAAAATAATATCACCAATAAAGATACAGAAAAACACAAAAATATAGAAAATTATAAAACATGACGAAGAGAAAACAGTAGCTGTATACAGTGGATATTTCACTGAGAGAATTCCCTCTAGCGCCACCAGCTGGTTTAAGAGAATACCACAGTCTCTTGATGCCCACAGTAAAGCCCAGAAAACCTGAAATGTCCAATCCAAAGTAAAGTTGATGTCATTTAAGAAAAATTTGATCAGTATGTAAAGACTCAAGAGAAGCTCAACAAAGTCAGTGAGGAGGAGGAGGATGATGAAGACTGAAATCCGGTGTCCATTTTTTCTGTGATGAATTAGATTCCTGACAGACCAAACAAGAGCTGGTAGACCTGCACACACACTAATGATGGTGAAGATGGACCATCTGACCTTCATCTCCAGCAGATCAGTTTTTAGTATCCAGTCATAGATTAGGTCAAATACCATAAAATCATCTGGGAGAATCGGTCTATACATTTTTTAATGCGATATTCAGATGAAAATATGCGTCTAAAAAATCAATAAATATCTGGTTAGTATCTGTGGTGAATAAATGTTGTGCTACTTTCTCAGAATTAATAGGCTGAAAACATTCATGCATTCTAGCCGGTATTTCATGTCAGTTCATATTCAATGACAAAGAAAAAAAAACAAACAAACTGTGTCTTACCTAGATATATTCAGGAGATTTCTACAGCCCTGTGCTCATGACATAAGAATGTTACCCGTCTTGGTTGATTTCTTCTCTCGTTGTGTCTGTGTCTCTTGCTCTTTCTTCCATTGGTTTCTGGTAACTAGTTTATCTGGTGGTTTGATCTCTGCTCTCATATCTGAGATCTGACTGCTTTCAGTAAGAATCATGAATAATCTTTACTTTAGCCATAATGTTTAAAAATTTACTGCATGTTTCACTTCAATGAATGTAATCATACTAATTGTAGTTTTTTTGCTAGTAAAAAAGAATAACTGATGAAACATTAAGCATGTTATTCATTAACCCTTGTGTAGTGTTCATATTTTTGTTACTCAGCCACTGTTCGTGTATCTGGTGGACCCGCTGCAGTTTTAGGTTTTTAATTCAACGCAAATAAAAAATTATTTGTTAAGATACTAAACAGATGTTTACTTCATCCCAATTACAAGCAATATAAACAGCATATATGGTTGATATTTTCCCTTTACCTTTGTTAGATCACATTTATGAATTAAAGTGCTACAACCTTATGCGGGAAGGGCAGGGGCAGAAACACAAAACTCACACTTACACTCAAACTCTTACAGACTCTCTCTCTCGGTCGCTGTGATTTTGCCAAGTAAGACATGTTACTGGATCAACATTATTGACCAAAAATATAGACTTAACCCAATCCCTACCCCTAAACCTAACCCTACCCATAATTTATTCCTAAAATCAGTGTGAAATGATAGCTGATTAACACGGGTGTAGAAGCACCTAACCCTGATTGTAAGCCTAATACAGATATTTCCTGAAAAGTTATCTCTCAATTCTGATTGGTTGATTGGAATGTTGTTCAAGGAACATGTTGTACTTGGTGAAATGATGCTTGCCCTCTCTCTCACACACATGCACACATACTAACAGCAAGCCCAGACAATAGGAGGAAAGAGTGAAAGTACACAGGACCTAAAATTTCCACTCTTTTATTAACTCCGTGTCCAGTGGACCCGAACATTCTGTATGTAATATAAATTTGTAGGAGGGTGTACAGTGTGTGGTCTTTGAAAATGTGTTCTGATATATGTTCTTCACAGAAAATGAGCCAAGGCCAATGAGTCTGAGTTCGAAAAAATAATTAATAGTATAATTTTTCTTTTGATCAAAAGTTAAAATGGGTCCCACAAACCCGAACACCATACAAGGGTTAAAAGTTTACTTCTCCCAAAACATTAAAATTCTCTCATTAATTACTCACCCTCGTGTCGTTCCAAACCCATAAGACCTTCACTCATCTTCGGAACACAAATTAAGATATTTTTGAGGAAATCCGAGAGCTTTCTGACCCTCCACAGACAGCAACGCAACAATTTATTTTCTTCCATGTAAGTCTTCTCTGTGCGTTCACAAGAGTACCACGAATCATGTGTGTGGTGCTGCTGATGCAGGAGCCGGCATTCTGATGTAGAACCCAGATGTGCTGCACCTTATTTACAAGCAGAGAAAGACACACGCTGAACATAAAACACTCTTCGTAAAATTTTTTAAAGATTTCAACAGAGAGGAAGGCTTGCAATATTTTGCCAGAATATACAGGCGATGACCTAAGAGAGATGGACTTTCTACGTCTGAATGCCGACTCCTGGTACTGTCATGATGGCGCGTCAAAGACTGACATGGAAGAGAAGAATTTGTTGAATGAATGATTTTATTTTACTTGTAGCATCATAAAATTAATGATGAACCACTGATGCCACATGAACTGTTTTAATGATGTCCTCACACTATGGAGGGTCAGAAAGCTCTCAAATTTCATCAAAAGTATCTACATTTTTGTGTTCTGAAGATGAATGAAGGTCTTATGGGTTTGGAACAACATGAGAGTGATTAGTTAATGACAGAATTTTCATCTTTGGTGGAACTAACCCTTTATGGTACTTGACTGGATGCTCTTACGCCAATAGACGTTCCAGAGGTTCAGTTCTTTAGCTGTGACCCAAAGTTGAGTGTGCACACTTCGAAGGCCATGGACTTCGAATGCCAGGCCTCTGAAGTGCATGAAGGACGCTCTGCCTTTGCAGGATTTCCTAATTGTGACACCAGAAGTTCCCGATTGAAGCATAGCATAGCATAGGTGTCAGTCGCATAGCAAAGTTTTTATGTTTTACGTCATAATGGAGGAGACGGTGATGTACCTCAGGCTTAGCCAAGACAGAGGCCAGGTATGTTATGCTTGCCAAGCCAGCACCTATTCACGTCATGTCTGCTACGCCAGAGCCTACTCACATCATGCCAGTCTCTCAAGAGATTCTCCACAACATGGCCGCCATTGAAGAGCTTTGTTGCAAGATGGCCGCCACACAAAAGTCTCTTCACAAAATGGCCGCCCTTCTAGAGTCTCGACATGTCGCAGCTGATCCTCCAGAGTCTCGTCATGACATGGCCGCCATTCCAGAGTCTCGTCACGACATGGCCACCATTCCACAGTCTTGTCACGACATGGCCGCCATTCCAGAGTCTCGTCATGACATGGCCACCATTTCTGAGTCTGCTTACGTCATGCCTGTCAAGCCAGAGCATTCACACAAGATGGCCACCACGCCTGAGTCCCCGGCCAAGATGGCCACCACACCTGAGTCCCTGGCCAAGCCTGAATCTCGCCATGTCATGGCAGTCACAGAGACTGTTCCCTTGACCTCAGTACTTCCAGTAATGGCAGTCACTATTTTGAGCATGTGGACTGCACACTGCACTCCAGAGATCTCTTCTGTCCATGGGTCTGCTCCTGAGGCCAGTCCTGACCGTGAATTCACTCCAGTGCCCCCAGAGGAGGCCGTCCACGAACTCACTGCCTGTCCTGTCACGGCCACAGAGGCTGTTCACGAACTCACTGTCTGTCCTGACACGGCCACGGAGGCAGTTCACGAACTCACTGTCTGTCCTGTCACAGCCACGGAGGCCATTCAAAAACTCTCTGCCTGTTCTGCCACAGACAAGTGGTCTGTCCATGTTTCTGCTCCACCCTGGCTTCCTGCTCTGCCAGTGCCACTCCGCCGTCCTGCTCTGCCTGCATCGCCATGGCTCCCTGCTCTGCCTGGACCGCCATGGCTTCCCACCCTGCCTGCTCCACCATGGCTCCCTGCCATACCTGCTCCACCATGGCTCCCTGCTCTGCCTGAACTGCCATGGCTCCACGGCCCAGGTCCCCCTCTACTCCACTGTCTGTCACTGCTCCATGGCTCAGGTCCCCCTTTGCTCCATTGTCTGTCATTGCCTCATGATCCAGATCCACCACTGCTCCTAGCTCCAGGCCAGCCATTGCGCCACACTCCAGGTCCTGTTCCTTTTCATGGGTCTGGCCCTCCATCCCTCCCCCTGTTCTGCCTCCGCTCCACCACCCTCCTGAATTTCTTGGGTTTTGTTTGTTTGGGCATCAGGAGCCACCCTTAGAGGGGGGAAATGTAAGGTCTGTTTTGGGTTTTGTTTCTTGTACATTGTTTTCATGTCTTTTATTTTGTAGTTTGATTTATGCTGTTTGTGTCATGCTTCCCTTGCCCTCATGTATCTCTGCCTTGTGTATGTGTCATGTTCTCATTGGTTATTGTCTTGTCATGTGATTTATTAGTTATGTTTGCTCATTGGTTGCTTTAGTCATGTGTCTTGTTTCCCATTGGTTTGTTCTTGTCATGTTACCCTCATTGTTTGCTATAAGTAGCCATGTCATTGCCATTGTCTCTTGTCGTGTATTAATGTTGTAACCTGCTGTTGGTGAGTCTAGTCTGTTTCTGTCAATTACACCTTGTAAATAAACTGCACTTGGGTTCTCACTACGCCCCCTTTACTGTATGAGTGATTGTATGTTTGTTTGTTTGTTAGACTAGTTTGCATTAGTGTTTAGTTAATAAAACACTTGTGCACAAATTACAGTTTCTGCCTTGCAAAATAATGTCCCTTACGATTTTGATCCTCGCTACATGCTCTGATGCATTAATACTGTATGAATGTATTTTCTGTGGCCACGAAAATATCCTTTCTTAGAGTTTATATGAAATTACGCTAAATGTTCACTGGACGAACAGATTGGTTGATGGCAATTTACAGTTACTACTGGCAGCTCATATAAATAATTGTAATGAATCATAATTAATTGTAATTATTTATATACATTTCCCTTTTGAGCTAATTTACTACATGGATTATACAAATCAAAATAAGTTCCCTTTTTTGTACAATCAATTATTTTGGCATTGCCTTTGGCAACTGCTATTTTGGCTTAATCCATAATACAATGTATGTGTCCATTGTGATTATTTATATAGGGTGCTAAATGTGTTACTTTGAGACTTTTTTTTTTGCTGTGCTGTGAAAGAGAATGGATGAATCTGTTACAGTAGTTGTAAATTTAAGTAATTACTGCCATCTCAGTGCAGTACTAATGACACATTTCTGTACCATTACAGCTAAATTTAACCCATGAGTTTGTTACTTTTAAGAACATTTAGTTTTGTCCCCAGCTAACAATACAATTATATATTTTAAATAAATAAATATTCAGAATTTTAGGAGGTTTGTGGAGTCTGACATTAGAATGCCTCACACTATTACGTTTCCTCAATGATGCAACTAAACGATCATTTAAGGAAAAAAAACTAAAAAAAAACTAATTGCAGTTCATATAAACTCTGATTTCCGGTTCTTCAAATCTTTGTATGTGAACCTGCTATACCAAAATGTATTAAAAATACATAGGTTTCATAATAAGTACACTACAAATTAATTAACATATTTTACATCGCTTGAGACTTACTGCTATAAACATTAATTAAATTGTATTTTGAGTACTTCTTTATGCACATTTCTTAATATTAATCTTTAACTGTTTTTTAATATAACTATTTTTAAGGATAGTATTATCTCTGTATAACATCAGTCTTTAAATGCAATATATTTAAAGTGGACCCAGTGTATGCTTGAAATAGCTCAATCTTAGCACAATTAAATATACTTAAGTACATTTTTAGTTAAAAAATTAACAACAATAACTAAAGTGCATTACAAATGTAGTTGTTCCAATTTAGCAAACTTTAAGTATAACAGTTTAGTGTAGAGTATTTAGATTACTACAGACATACTGTGTCACTGAACCAATTACTACATACCACTGATAATTCAGATGCTTTTTCTCCACTAGTACTGTCCTCCATCAAGTCTTTACTGGCCACATTGTTTTCATCTTCAGTATCAAGCATATTCCCTTCTGAATCTGACAGTTCTTCATCATTCTACAGGTTAACGTAAAAATATGACTTGAAATTATATCAGTGAATGAAAAGGGTACACATCTATTTAACCAAAGGAAAAAAATGTGTGCTGTATGTATAATTGCGTATTTACCTCTTGAATGTCAGCAAACAACAGGCTAGTTGCTGAGGAGTTTTCATTGTCCACTTGATAATCTTCCTCTCAACTGTTGGAAGCATTATTCATGATAGCTTCAGCATTTATTCTGCCATCTTCTTTCTTGTTTTAAATGTTACCAATGGAAAAATAATGAATAACTGAATGAATGAAAGAATGTCACTGAATTATTAGATTGGTGCATGTTTATAATATTGGTGCATGTTAATAATATAATAATTTTTGTTTGTTTGTAATATGTTGTTTTTTTTTTGATTGTTTTCAGTGGTCGAATTGTGGTCAATTTCTTTGGGGTACACAATTAACCTATTACAAAATGTGTCTAAAAAGGTTTTTATTTAATGAGAAATTGGCCTTATTAAAGAACCTATGTTGTTTTTCCCCTTCTGGGGCCTGAAATGAAGGAATTTTGGTCAGTACTGCTAATTAAACAATATTTTGCTGAATGTGATTTTGTGCTGGCTCCTTGACTGGTTTAGGTCTGTCATGGATAAACAGAGATGACAATAAAACCGCTGATAGGTGGCAGCAAGTCCCTGTTTTAATAAATGATTTACTGAATCATTCAAATCAAATGATTCGATTTGAATCAGCAAATCGTTTAGTAAATGGACTTCACGTAGAACGAGCTTTAAACAAAATTCAGTCTGCAAGAAATAGTGAAATGTAAAGTTTAACTGAACTGAATATTCCACTTAGGGATATGGTGTCCCATTAGCATTGATCCTTAAGGATATTTTTTTCTTTAAACCATATTACCAACTGCATATACTTTTTGGCAGAAGTGTGTATTTTTATGGAATTTTAATACTTTAACCTCATTACCTTTCCTAAATCTGTTTAACATTATGTACACAAAATAGTAACACTTAAGGACAAAAATGTCTCAATTGAAACCCATTAAAACTTAAATTTTTAATCGAGGTTCATTTAACTAATATGATGCAGTCTCTGCAGACTTTCATTCTGTTGGCAAGGCTTCAAAATTGATATATATTTTTTTACTATTCTTTACTAAATAGCATAATTTTCTCAGGTTTGTATGTGTGTACTAAATTGTGTGCATAATGAAGATTTGTTGCATCTAATGGCTAAAGTTTGGTGTTGTGCCCAAATGAAAACTTACTTGAAAGCTAATTTTTTGAGGTATCAACTTCAAATTTAGAACAGTTTGTTTAGATTTATGGCTTTCAGCACATCACATTAAGCACATTTATGCAGGTGATTTCTGGCTATGGAAAATGTTTGCTGAGAAGCCTGTGACTGTACACACAAATTCAATTCAATTCAATTCAAGTTTATTTGTAAAGCGCTTTTTACGATACAAATCATTGCAAAGCAACTTTACAGAAAATTAGGTTTCTACAATATTTAGTAGTAGCTTATCAGTGATGACTGTCAGTTTATGTGCATATGGCAGAAATGGACAGAAAAATCAATAAAAGACGTAATTAAACAGACGATGAACACTATTAACAGCAATTATTTAATCAAACTTATAGCAAAATATGGTAGTTCTGTATGTTGTTTCTGGGTTAGCATCATCTGAGGTCCTCTGAGGGGTTGGCATCATCTCTTCTCAGGTGTTCTGGATCCAGACTGGAGTTTGTGTAAATCCTAGTTACCACGGGATGTAAATCCCGTGGCAAAACAGAGAAACAAATAGAGACATAATTAGCATAGCTGCTGTTCGAGCCAAGTACAATTAATTAGTTTAACCCAAGCTTAAGAATAATAATGTGCATTTGATCAGATATAACTGCAGTCCAAAATTATGAGATGCATTATTTGAATGAACAAAGGCAAGAGGTTTTCAGTGGGGAAGTATCAATGTTTACTAGCAAAATTATACTGCCTTCTGCCATTTCTGGCTGTAAAGTGTGTTTGATGATATAATTGTTACTAAATATATTTACAAAATATGAAATATTGTAAAATATTACTATAATTCAATACAATATAATTTAATATCTTTTAGATATAATTTATTTCTGTGAAGCACAGCTAAATTTTCAGCATCATTACTCCAGTCTTCAGTGTCACATGATCCTTCAGAAATTATTCTAATATGCTGATTTGATGCCTTAAGAAACATTTCTTATTATTAATGTTGGAACAAAAGTCATGCAATGATACATTTGTCTTTCATTATTCTTAAATAGAAAGCTAATATAACAGCTGTCACTTACGATCGATTTGATGTAGGCTTCTGACATTTATTTTAATGTACAGAAAACATCTCACAAAAAATACTATATCTATTGTCAGAAATAAAATGATATTTTAGGTTAATTATTAATTTATTGGATAAAAAATGCCAAAGACCCATAACATTTATTCAATGTGCTCGTTATTTTACTTATATTGTATATAGGCCTACACAAGGATCATGTTATTTACAGCCAAATATTAGATTACAGTCTCCATGGTTGAACGTTCGATGTTGTAACTTGGGTGGAAAAGATTTGGTTACAAAAAGCTTTAAAGAGCAAACATCGCTGACCTTTATTTAATTAAGTAAACATCATTATTTTTCAGTTGCTTTAAAAAATACAATTCCGAAAGAAAGAAAGAAACATCGTAATTATCAGTGACAACAATTTAACAATGGCATTTGCCATATATTATTTCAAAGACAAAACCGTTGAAGTAGGTAAAATTGACTGGATGAGTACTGAAGACCAGCAGACATGTTCAAAAATGATTACAGAGTGTCCCAGGCTTGATGATGAAGATGGGTGGACTACTGTAAAGTGGGACAAAGGCAGGAAAAAGAAAGGCAGTCCAGCCCTTTTTCCTGCAAAGGTTTTAATGTTCGGCGGTTAAGTAACTTTAACATTTGTAATGCTAACAGACTAAACATATTTAACATAACATTTATGTGTGTGTGTGTGTGTGTGTGTGTGTGTGTGTGTACTTATATGTATATGTACGTGTGTGTACACTACCAGTTAAAAGTTTTTGAAGAGTAAGATTTCTAATGTTTTTTTTTATCATATGTTATTTGTTTGTTTGTTTTTGAAGAGTAAGATTTATATTTTTTTTTATTTTTACTGTTTAAAACAATTGTTTCCTATTTTAATGTTTTTTAAAATGTAATTTATTCTTGTGATTTTAAAGCTTAATTTTTAGAATCATTACTCCAGTCACATGATCCAGAAATGATTCTAATATTCTGATTTGTTCCTAAAAAGAAAACAGCTTTTTTCAGGTTTCTTTGATGAATAGAAAGTTCAGAAGAACAGCATTTATTTGAAATAGAAATAATTTGTAACAATATAAATGCCTTTATCATCACTTTTGATAAATTTAAAGCATCCCTGCTAAATAAAAGTAATAATAATAATAATTAATAATAATAAATGTTTCTTCATTGTTGCAAATCAGCATATTAGAATGATTTCTGAAGGATTACGTGACACTGAAGACTGGAGTAATGATTTTGAAAATATGTCTTTGATCACAGGAATACATAACATTTTAAAATACATTCAAATAGAAAACAGTTATTTAACATATTAAAAATATTTCAAAATTTTGCTGGTTTTGCTGTACTTTGGATCGCATAAATGCAGGCTTGGTGAGCAGAAGAGACTTTTAAAACATTAAAAATCTTACTGTTACTTTTGACTGGCTGACCCAGTTTTCACAATGTACACCATTTTTTATAGACAATTATAGTGACCACTGCCAGAAGAGGGAGTAATTCATAAAAGGTGAAGACATCTGGAAACAAACACTCAGGAGGAAGACAAAGCCTAAAAGTTGGTTGATGGAGGATGTAGAACAGGAGGATGAAAGGTCATCAAAACAGGTGATAACATAGATAAAAATAGTATGGAGATAATGTGGAGATTCTATGACACCTCTGCATGTGAATCTATGCGAAATAAAAAAAAATTACATTTCAATAATGAAGCAATGTATAACTCTTCTTTGATTGTAACACAAACATGTATTTCTGTAAGGCTGCTTTTGAATGATATGTCTTGTAAAAATCACTGTACAAATAAATGTCAATTGTTTAAATTGTAATTTTGTCAGCAAAAGAGCAAAAAGACAACCAGTACCCCAAAAGAGGTAGCAGACCAAATGATTGAAAGCCTGAAGAAGGAGCTGATGGCAAAGAAAAAAGCTTTACAGGGTAAATTATTTTAATATTTCCAAACTTAAGTCATAAGTTTTAACTTTTGCTGCCGAAGAGGATGTAGACTATTTAATATTGGACAAAGTTTGTATTTATTTATTTATTTATTTATTTATCTGTCTGTCTGTCTGTCTGTCTATCTATCTATCTATCTATCTATCTATCTATCTATCTATCTATCTATCTATCTATCTATCTGTCTGTCTATCTATCAATCTCTATCTATCTATCTATCTATCTATCTATCTATCTATCTATCTATCCCATTGTGTTCTGTTGTAGTCAACTATTGAAAATGAGTTTTCGTCAGATGAGGACCTACATGCCAGAAACTGGAGTAAGGTACAGATCCAAATGAAGGAACTTAAAAGAGAGAACAAGAGGCTAAAAGAAGACAATGTTAAAGAGATACTTGATGCCATAAGAGGTAATTAAATTAATTAAAAAATATATATATAAGTTAAAATTATACAAAATAGATCTGCACATTGTTCTTCTCCCTTTATTCAGAAAAGGTTAAAAGTTGCAACATTTTGGTCAAAAGTTAAGAACTTAAATGCTCTGTCCTTCTGAAGACAAGATCACAAATAAATAAATAAATAAATAAAATAAACAGAAGGACCAGTAAACCCCAATTAAATATATTTTCTCCATTTTGTTGTAATTTTATGTGCCCCATCAGTAGGGAATGGTATCAGGAAATTGATACAGGTTCCTGACTGGTCAGTACTAAAATATCAATAAGATCCAGTGCTGCTGTCATTATTTATGTAACATTAATTCATTACCTTCTAGGTATAGCCACATAGCAGGCATTTTCAGATTCCTAACCATTCCCCTATTAAATGGTGAAGCTGTTATACGTTGACATTGTGCAACTGTGTGTTTACATTTTGTGCTGTCCAGTCGTAGCTGACAGAGCAAACCTACAGGAAGTGTGGCCTTACTTTCACTACATTTAAAACGCTTACAAATATAACATTCTATAAATCTCAAGCGGTGCAGCATGTTTGACTGCTTTAGCAAAGTGACCGCTGCAACTAACAGTTTCCTTACCATACTCAAACACAAATTAAACCTTATTATATATCATTATACTAAGCACAAACAAGTGCACTTATGATTGAATCAGTCACAGAGTATTTATTCTGAATAATGTTTAAATGTTGTTTTTGTTGGTGGTGTTGTTTTCCATTTCATTGCAAGTGTGAGGCAGCAGTGCATTTGCATATAAAGCCTGCCCAAAAGCTCTCCTGATTTGCTCTTATTTGTGATTGATTTTTGGTATTTGTGTCAACATGCAGTTATGAGGCTTTTTCACAATTTTCTTATAATCATTTATACCTCCATTCTCTTAACAGAGCTTCCAGCAGTAGTGACACAGTTGAAAGAAGTGATTGGACAAATCACACTTCAGACCTTACCTCGTGCATCCACTTGTGCAACACCTTCAACATCTGTAGACTTACCAGTTTCTGCATGTGTTTCTCCTCAAGTACTGTCTGATGATGTGGTAACCACCACACATGCATGTAAGCATTACGGTCCATTTGAGAAGATCATTATACAATGTCCCAGTAAATCAACTTGTTGGTAATTATTCACATTACCTGAAAGATCTGCATATTCAACTGTATGGTGAGTGTGCATGTTAAGTGGTAATTATGAATATTTTTTGACCTCAGGAAATCTAAGAGGCATTCCCACCTTTCCCAATGAAACCGTTAATGCTGTGGAGTCAAAAACTTTCTGTTACATTGCACAGATACATTTTGTATCCTCGTTAATTTTATTGTGAAATGTGGGAATGTCTCTCAGATTTCCTGTTTGGTTGGGGAATAATAACTTAGTTTAATTGCATTAATGCACAGATCATGAATAGGTATATATCCAAGGGAATGTTCCCTTTCAAGGGAACTTCGAACTGCGTCCTCTAGGGGTCGCTATCTGGAACAGCACGCGAGCAAGAGCATGCACGCGATGTCCTTGAGGGGGTCGATCTGCATGCATTGCGAGCGTTTTTCGATGAAAAATCTCCGCTCTCGTCTGTCTCTCTTTTCGAGGAAAGAGGGACAGCCATCTGCTTCCCGCGGTTCAGGACCCGCCACTGCTGAGGCACGGAGGAGAGTGAGCTCGTGGGGATCGCAGGTGGATCTCGCTGAGGAGTTTAGAGAGGGACTTTCCCTTTCACGGTCTTCGGCAGCAGACGAGAGTGAACTTCAGGAGGAAGATGTGTTGTCATTAACACTTTCTGATACTGAAGTTAGTGCTCTGCTGGGCCTTCTCAATCCTCCTGCCCTGCGTATGTGGAGCTGTTAGAGGTTATGGATCATGCCACGGCAAAGTTGGACTTGCCATGGAAGCGTGCCAGCAAAGTGACGCCGCGAGGTCGCCTCGACGAGCGTTATTTGTCTGACCATAGCCCTCCAGCCCAGGTGAACCTTCCATTCTTGACTGATTTACATACAGAAGTCAAAAAAGAATGGAAGAGGCTGTTTTCCTTTGCATCCATCGGTTTCAGCATACGAGTTATGCCAACATCGAGAGGATGCGCGAAAACGGCTATGAGAGGATGCCCCCTGTAGAAGAGACGCTGGCTAGCTATCTCTCTGTGGGGGAAACATCCTCTCTTAAACCTCCCTTTTTGCCATCTAAGCCCCTACAGGATACATCCTGCTTAAATGGCAGAGCATACGCAGCAGCAGGTCAGGCTGTGGCTTCGTTGCACACGATGGCAGTGCTTCAGATGGCAGTGCTTCAGGTGCTATATTGTTAGAAGAATGGCATCTACGCTCATATTAGTCTGTTTCTCTCTTATTCCGAGGTCCCCATAGCCACCAGATCCAGTCTGTATCCAAGTCAGAGGGTCACTGCAGTCACCTGGATCCAGTATGTATCCAGCCCAGATGGTGGATCAGCACCTAGAAATGACCTCTACAGCCCTGAAAGACAGCGGAGACCAGGACTAGAGCCCCAGAGACAGATCCCCTGTAAAGACCTTGTCTCAGACGACCAGCGGGACAAGACCACAGGAAACAGATGATTTTTCTGCACAATCTGACTTTGCTGCAACCTGGCATTGAACTGCTGGTTTCGTCTGGCCAGAGGAGAACTGGCCCCCCAACTGAGCCTGGTTTCTCCCAAGGTTTTTTTCTCCATTCTGTCACTGATGGAGTTTTGGTTCCTTGCCGCTGTCGCCTCTGGTTTGCTTAGTTGGGGACACTTCATTTACAGCGATATCGTTGACTTGAATGCAAATTATTGCACAGATACTATTTAAACTGAACTGAGCTGCATGATGACATCACTGAATTCAATGATGAACTGCCTTTAACTGTCATTTTGCATTATTCACACACTGTTTTCTTAATTAATGTTGTTCAGTTGCTTTGACGCAATCTTTTTTGTTTAAAGCGCTATATAAATAAAGATGACTGACTGACTGATGGTGGTAACAGAGAGACATCTGTGGGTGAACCTGGCAGACATCGGGAGGAAAGAAAGGGGCTTTCTTCTCGATGCTCCGGTCTTGCCTTCTGAACTTTTCAGTACCTTCATCGAGACGGTGGTCGAGAAGTTCAGGGAGGCAAGGGCACGCTCAGCTGCCTTTAAATCCTTCATTCCACGAAGGTCCAGGTCCAAGCCCGAACAACATACCTCTCGATCAAAGACGGGCACAGAAGGCTAGTGTCGTGGCTCGTGCTCCTCCCCCGCCTGCGGGCTTCGTGCCCTTTCTTGAGTTGGTAAAAGCCCCATTCATCTTGGGCGCCACACCATTTATGTATCCTCGGATACCTATCTAAACAGCGTGTTGCTACTGGGGATCTGTTGAGACAGCTCCTTCAGCAAGCTTATGAGAGAGCAAGTGGTAGCCCCTGTGTGACAGGCAAGAACTTGTATAAATACTGGGTTCTTAGCCGTATCCCTTTACAGGAATCCTTCCTGATTCCAAGCCTTTAGCTCTACCCCGGACCAAGGCCCTAACAAATAACTGGGTATGTAGCTTAGGCCTTTGGTAGTAAGGGAAAGTGTCATGGACAGCCGTCTAAACATCCCAGGGGCAACTCCCATGGAAATGGTAGAGTTGGTACTTAGTGTTTGCCATGATTCTGGCCTGCACTCCCCTCAGCATGGCAGCGTGGGTATACTGTTCCCCATAGCGACCCCTAGATGACGCAGTTCGAAGTTACCTTGAAAGGGAACGTCTCAGGTTACGAATGTAACCCTGAGTAGGGAACGAGGCACTGCATCCTCTAGCTCCCTGCCATTCATATATGAATTTATATACTTTATGTTTTTTAACAAAATTACGTTTGCAATTGTAGGTGACAATGATTGTGTTAAATGACTGTCTCCTCCAATATGGACCAAAAATAAAAAAATATTGCAAACATTTTGTGAAAACCCTGTGATCTATAAAAGTCTAATTTGGGATTATTAGTTTGGATTTGTGAATGTCACAAAAGAAAAAAGAAAGCTAATCACACAATGCTTCAAACAAAAGAACCAACCATTTGATGCTGTCCAAAAAAATAACCCTAAGTTAGACATTTAAAGGACATTTTTGGCTGTCTGTTGGTAAATATAGCAGTTGTGATTGCATTAGTGTTCAGAAACTTGAACTTGAATTGCATATCATGATTCTTTGACTGTTTTATTGTGTTAATTCTGGATAATGTATATAATATTTTTGTTGTGTGTGTGTGTGCATGTGTGTGTGTGTGTGTGTGTGTGTGTGTGTGTTTTAATTCACAGACCATGCTCTGTCAAAGTTCCCTGACATCACCATGCAAGATGTGAGACGCATCATACGAAAAAAAATGCAACAACGAAAGCTACATCAAGAAAGCTGCAAAGAAAGCCATATGAATAGAACTTTGTTGTTGTCATATATTTGAAAAATTATTGGATTTTTGTTTCCTCCAGAGACTAATTACTTGCATGACCCAACTTTAAACATTGTGTTTTAAGTTTTTTGACCTGGGGTGTATATTTGAATGTAGTTGTTATTTTATTTTTATGTGGAATCCAATACAATAGATTTGCTGAAATAATGGATCTATAAAGGAAACTTATGTTTGTGATTCTGAGGGTGAATTTTTTATTCATTTTTTTTTTTTTTTTGAGTAGTCCACTGATAGTATACAAAAGATTTAACTTCAAATTGAAAGTACAATTAACCCTCTGGAGTCTAAGGGTATTTTTGGGGCCTGGAGAAGTTTTGTCATGCCCTGACATTTGTGCTTTTTTCAGTTTCTTATAAATATCCAAATGGCTAAAGTCTAATCTCACTGTAATCAGCACAAACTGGGCTATAATAATATGTGAGCAGCATGTATGTACATGACTGTGTTTTTGATTAAAAAAAATGTTATGCGTGGTTAGTAAAAAACTAAAAATGTTAAATCACTTGAATAAGGCAATAAAACACATACAGAAAATTGGTTCCCGGGAATTTTGAGAACTGGAGCTTGTAGCCTAGAATTTTTTTTTCTAAATGATGTGAAAATCATCTTGTTTACTCACTTACAGAAAACAATATAATTGATCTAAATTTCTAAGACACTTTTTTGTTGGTAAAAGTCATATGCGAGTAGGCGTCAACTATCATGAATTCACACCTGAGAAGACAAAGGCCTGCATAATGAGCTGCATAATGAGCCATTCAGTCAGCTGTGTGACTGAGAGGGATGAGTTACAAGAAAGAATGTGTGGACAAAATAAATGTATATAATTTTATGTTTGTAGTTTGTTTAGAATATATTTAATTATCCCACAACATAATTTAATATTTCACTTGTGAGTGCAGTTTATTAGGAACAATCAAAGCTGACTTTTAAAACTGAAATTTTTTGCATCATTACTCCAGTCACACAATCCTTCAGAAATCCTTTTTAACAATCTGATTTTCTACAATCATTATTATCATTATTATTATCTTATCATTGTTATTATTATTATTATTTATATTATTATTATTAATGTTGAAAAAGAGCTGAGAATTTTTTTTCAGGTTTTTAGGGGGGGATAAATTGAAAGAACAGCATTGTTTTATACATTTGTTACAGTTACATTTATTGGTACATTTATATTATTTACATCAAGCTTTTGAATGGTATAGTAGTGTATATTGTTATTGAAACTTCATAATATTTCACTTGATTATACATTTAGTCAGGAATTATAGTTTGGAAGAAGTCTTTGGGAAAAGTCTAACTAGTAAAATGTTTACACGTTATGTGAAAACTAGTAAAAGTATATAAATAAATAAAAAGAGACTTACTTCATGTTTATGATCTCTGCTGAATAAAGTGCTTCATTCTTTTTTTCTGAGGAAATCCCAAATCTCAAATCCTCAACCACATCACATCTTTTTTGGGGTGGAATTATGTCTTATTCCTCTCATCGCGAAGCAAACAGTAAAATATAAAAACAAAACTGTGAAGAACAATCTCGGTGCGTTGTCTTTTGTTGTGTGGGCGTATTCAAAAAGCCGCGCGCTTCAGTGAAAACATTTGAATCTCAATAGTCGCGCTCGGCGCGGGGTGGGGGGCGTTGGTCGCATTAGAAGATAATGAAGGGAGACGTGAAAAAACGGACATCGCGTTGGTTTTCATATGGATTACTTTATCACAGAATATTTGTTTTCGGCAGCACTTGTTTAATTTAAAGGTAGACATGTCAGGCTTTCTATAGATATCTCTCTCATGTCTCTGTGCTGAGTATTCACTGAGTTACAGTTCATTTTAATGACGCGTTTGTAAATAAAGATCAGCGCAGACAAAGGCTGCAGACAGCACTCCTTGTTTGTTATCTTTATTTTCTAAGTGCACAAAGTTTTGTTGTTATTATGTCTGTATACAAAAAAAGTAGACCCTTTACAGATTCGATTCGAAGGTATATGTCAAGTATAAAAAATAATATGTACATAGGAACATTGTAGTGTACTTAGTGCAATATATATATATATATATATATATATATATATATATATATATATATAGGGCCGGTTCTACTGTAGTGTTAGAGGGAGCGAAACAAAAGCAAGAAAAAGTCATTTGAATCTGCCCAAACATATTTTCATATTTGTGTTTGAACAATTTTTTTTCAACGTGTTTTTCTAGCAGAAATTATCAATATATTTGCTATATTGATATATATGATCAATATAGCAAATCACCAACATTTTCTGTTAATTTCTTGAACTCAATGGCCAAGTTAAGTTAGAATCCATTCCACGCTACAGTTTAGTTAAGTTCTGCACACTTGGGAGTGTCTCATTATATCAAGCGACTATTCTTCCGGCATAGTGACCCCGCCCTATTTAAGCTCTTTGCTTTCACATGCCAATTTAGCCCCTCAAACATGCTCCCAAGCCCCCACCTTCGGCCTTGCCCACACCATTGTTCCTCCTGTCAAAGCCCACCTCTTACCCACCTCAGATTTGCTCAGCCTCACCCATTCCTTGTTCCCGTCTTTCCTCCTCCTACTTCTTTTCCAAATATCTCTGGAGCGCCCCCCAGCATGAGGCTGCCTCCGCAATCGGGTCCCGCTCCGGTCTCTTGTCTGCATCCTCCCTATATTTCCTCATCTACTTCTTTCTTTCCTTCTACAAGCACAGAACCCACCTTGAAGCTGCCTCTGCAAACGATGCCTGCCTCGTCTTTCCCCCCAGTCAGCCTTCCTCCCTCTAACGTTATTCCAGCCTGTCCTCCATCCTATACTCTCTACACAACCATTCCAACAGCAAATCCTGCTCACACCATTGCCATGGAGCCCCCATCCATGTCCATTCCACTCCGCACCCAAATCCTCTCAGGTATGGACGTGGACGTAGCGTCTCTTCTATATCCCATCCCGCAAAAAGATTGCTATCAATCCTTGGAATGTGGCGCTTTTTCTGTGACCCTTAAAGATTCAGCCTCTAGCTCCAATCGCATTCTTTCACTCGCAGAATTCGTTCTAGCATTTGGAAAATATACAGATCCAATCTGTTCAGTTTTTCCAAACAGCCGTAAGGAACTAAATGATTACCTCTCTATTATCGCTGACTTTTCTCTATCATTCGGCGGCAGCCACTTTTACACTTATCACAAGCTATTTTCAGCTAAATTCATGACAAAGGTCACTGGAACCAGTGCCCCTACTGGGGTGCCCTCGACTTTGATTTGTATAATCGTGTCTTCCTTGGCTGCCGTAACACCTCCTGTTCTATTTATAGGTCTCTCGTTCGTCAGTCCCACTCCTGCCCACTAATCCTTCAAAATTCTCAGAACCCTCAGTCTCAACCTACTTCTGAATCTACCAAATCTACATCATATGTGCCACAGTCCTGGTCAGATCACTCTGCCCTAGCTAAAGGTTGTTATTCTTCCATTCCAAATCGCCAAGTTTGCAAATACCTCTCTTCTCCTGTGAATGTCTCAATGTTATCTCTTGAGCTAAAAAATCCCCCTGACAAAAATTGTACTCAGTATTTGCTATTCGGCCTAAAACAAGGTTTTGATCCAGGTCTTGAAAGTCTTCAAGATGCCACTTTTGTCTGTAATAATTTAAAATCCGTTCTGTCAGAACCAGATATGGTGGATCCCCTATCGGTATAGCCACCAGAAAATTCTTGGGAAAGAAGTGCATCATTATCGATCTCTCCGCTCCCCACGAGTGCTCCGTCCCCAGCATAAACAGTCTAACCCCCTTTCAGAATTCTCTTTACACTATCACGATGTCGACCAAGCAATTCAACTAATCAAATCTCCCGGCCGTGGAGCATGGTTAGCAAAAATCTACATCAAATCAGCCTTCCAAAGTCATACCATTCTGTCATCTCTTCGGAGTATACTGCCGTAACAAATACTATTTCGCCATCCGCCTGACTTTCGGTTGTAAAAGCAGCCCAAAAATTTTTTACATGCTTTCCAAAGCCCTGTGCTGGATTCTTGCTAACAATTACAACATCCCCTACCTAATTCATCTGGTAGATGATTTCCTCATCGTATCATCCAAACATTCTCCTCCGGCTGCTCACCTAAGCACAGTTCAAAGAGTTTTCTTCGAACTAGGCATTCCAATTGCATCAGAGAAAATGGAGGGACCCACCACTTCCCTCGAGTTCCTCGGAATTCGCCTCCATTCAGTCAAATTCCAAGCCTCACTCCCGAAAGAGAAAATCAACAGAATTTCCAACGTAATTAATAACCATATTTCGGCCACAAGAATTTCCAAACGCAACCTTCTTTCCCTGCTAGACCACCTAAATTTCACTATGAGAATCATACCCCAAGGCCGCCCTTTTATCTCCCAACTTCTCTCTCTAGCATCCTCTGTCCCTGGCTTAAACAATTTAGTCACCCTGAATGATTCGTGTAGAGTGGTTCTTAGTTGTGTGGATTTTGTTTTTTGGTTTTTGTTTCGATTAATCAATTTTTTGTACTGTGGCCCACGTTACAGTGGCCCACGTATAATGTAGTTGTTGACATGCGCTTGTTCATAAGTTGGATTCAGAGGTATTTCCAAGGTCGCTGGTTTCCTTCAACATGGCCTCCCGATCTCCTAAATTTGAAACCGTCCTTCTCCTCCACTCTATTTGAGCGCTACCCAATCGTCATCACCGCGACTTTTTGGGGGCAAGAAAGGGCCTCTAAAAGCATTCTCTTCCATTTCTTCAAATTGCGAAGAATTAGAATGAGTAAATTGAGTAAGTTAAGGTTGATCAGGTTTCATGGATATCATGCGGACATTTGATCTGGACGTCTGCCTGCAACCAGTTCATAATTAATGCAGTCCATATACCAGGTTGTAAAAACTCAATTGCTGAGTCCCTCTACCATTTTGCCTTTCAGAAATTCAGATCATTAGTTCCTCAGGCATACCAGTCACCACACCAGTGCCTCCTTATTCGTACCTGACGTTCCAGTAAACCATCCTGAATACATCCTTCATTCACATTTTTAAGTTGTTTGTCTTTGTTTCACTTAATACATGGTACCAACACCAAAATTAAATTATTTGTCTCCGTGTTATTATTTACTTTTTCAACACCTCATTAAGATCTATCTTCTGTAGCCCAATCATTATTTAACCTTTTATAGCTATATCCACCTGCTATTTAACACATACACCTCGCGTGTATGCTACAGTGAGTTCCTCAGGCAGACCAGTCACCACACCAGTGCCTCCTTATTCATACCTGACGTTCCAGTAAACCACCCTCTCCTCCATCTTCATGACTTATCCACCCATCTCATCTTCCAAGCCGTTTCTCCAAGAACTGTCCAGGAACTGTTTCAAAACCTTCCATTCTCACTACAAGCTTTAATTTCCTGACTTCTCTCTAACAACTGTTTCTTCTTTTGCTAATTTTCTCCACCACTTCAAGCAGATCCAACCCGGCTCCATAAAAGCATATCTTAGCGGTATCCATTTTTTCCATAAACTAATTTTCGGCCGCCAGTGCCCCACCATCAACAACCCTCAACTCTCCCTGCTTTTAAAAGGTACTGAAAATCTCAACCCCGCCATCTAGATTCTCGCTTGCCTATCAACCAATAAATATTAAGCAATTGCTTACTCACCCTTCGTTCAGGTTACCACTCTGAAGATACAGCCAGATTACTTGACACCCTTTTCAACCTCGCTTTCTTCGGTTTCCTCAGATGCTCAGAATTCACCTGTAATTCCAAATTCAATCCCAGAATCCATCCGACCTTCTCCAACCTTCAAATACTGGATAACAACACAATTTGCTTTAACATCAAACGTAGCAAAACCATCCAATTTTCATTTTTTACTTACCCACCTCCCTCCAGCCTTACCAATCCGTTGCCCTCTTCTTAGCTCATAGGCTTTCTCAAATTCAGTCTCCCACCAATCCCCTTTTCGTAGATGACAACAATAGCCCCATCTCCAGACATTGGTTTCAAAAACACCTCAAATCAGTCATGACTAAATCAGGCATTTCAGCAAACCCTTATTCCAGTCATTCCTTTCGCATAGGTGCCGCAACTTCGGCAGCCCAAAACAGTCTCCCTGAAATCCAAATAAAGAGCTTAGGCCGGTGGTCTTTGAACGCCTTCCATTCTTACATCAGATCAAACCTTTTCCAAATCAGACAAGCACACCAATCTTTCATTCAATAAATCAGCCACCACACATCTGTCTATCATTAATCAACAAATTACTTTCGTTTTGCAGAAATAGCAGGAATTCCCCTTTCCCCGCCCTCTAGCTACCACCTTGCCCTACGTCTCAAAGCAGGGAATTCCCCGTCTCCCAATCATAAATCCCTCAGTCCTATGGCCAGGACCGTCGGCTTGCTAACCTCCCGCTGCCACAGCTGCGACTTTCTCTCATGCAAAACTTCTAACCTTTTCACTGCCACAGCAGCAAAATTTTTATTTTTAACCTTAATCAACCTTTCCACTGCCACAGCAGTGGTTTTCCCTTCCTACAATATATTTTTTTAAACAATTCTCTTCCTTTGTCACTACAGCAGTACTGTCAAATACTTATCCGCCCCAGCAACGATTCCAGTCGCCATTAACCATTGTCATTTGCCTATTTTTGGCAGAGACTTTCTCTCCCGCAGAATTTTAACCACTTCACTACTGCAGCAGTTAGTCTTTCTTTCTTTTCTGAATTTATTTAATCTTTCCACTGTCACAGCAGTAGCTTTCCTACCCTAATATCTAACAGCTCATCGCCGCAGCAGTAAGTTGTTCTTCAAACCCCAAAACATTCCTTCGTCACTACCACAGTAGTGACAAATCCCCGTTAGCTTTTACCCATTAGCTGCGATTTCTTTTTTTTTTCTCTCCTTAATGCGTTAACCCTCTAGGGTCTAAGGTCATTCAAAATGATGTGAAAATCATGTTTTACATTAGTTTTGAGAAATGGATTTTGTTGATTTTAATTTTTTATGGTTCATTTTTGTTTATATAGGGCATATACAAGTAGACGTGATTGAGCATGAATATTAGTGCGATTCACACCTGAGAAGACAAAGGCCTGCATGATGAGCCTTTCAGTCAGGTATGTGACCAAGAGGGAAGAGTTACAATAAAGCAGGGATCTCCAACCCTGCTCCAGGAGAGCTACTATCCTGCAGACTTCAGTTCCAACCCTGCTCCAACACAACTGTCTGTAATTATCAAGTAGCCCTGAACACCTTTATTAGCTGGTTCAGGTGTGTTTGATTGGGGTTGAAGCTGAAATCTGCAGGACAGTAGCTCTCCAGGGTTGGAGACCCCTGTAATAAAGAATGTGAGGACAAAATAAATGTGTGTGTGTGTGTGGTGTGTGTGTGTGTATATATATTATATATATATATAATATATATAATATATATATATATATATATATATATTATATTTATTTTATTTATTATAGTTTATTTAGAATATATTTAATTATCCCACAAAATAACTTGAGATTAACTTGCGACAGTTAAACAGTTTATTAGGAACAATCAAAGCTGATTTTCAAAGCTGAATTTTTAGCATCATTACTCCAGTCAAACGATCCTTCAGAAATCATTCTAATATTCTGATTTGCTACTTAAAAAAAAATATTATTATTATTATTATTATTATTATTATTATTATTATTATTATTATTATTATTATTATTATTATCTTTTTGATTAATTAAAAGAACAGCATTGTTTGTAACGTGATTGTATTTATCATCACTTGTGTGCTAAATAAAAGTTTTAATTTCTATATATACTGACTCCCAACTTTTGAATGGTATAGTGTATATTGTTATACTTGGAGTAATGATGTAATGTTATAAACTGGAGTAATGATGCTGAAAGTTTAGCTTTGATCACAGGAATAAATTAAATTTTAAAATATATTCAAATAGAAATCAGTTATTTAAAATAGTAAAAATATTTTCCAATATTACTGCTTAAGCAAATGCAACTTTCTGTATTTTGGATCAAATAAATGCCAGCTTGGTGAGCAGAAGAGAATTCTGTACAAAAACATTAAAAATCTTACTGTTCAAAAGTTTCAACTGGTATTGTGTCATGTTGAAATATAAATGAACATCACATACCTGGCATTTCCAAAATGTATATTGTTTATGTGCTCTGAAGGACATACTTTTTTGAATAGAAAACTAATACAAGTAGGTTAATAAAAAAAAATACGTACTCATGTTCATTATCTCTGCTGGAGCCTCTGCATCAATAATCCAAAAATAATCCAAAGCTTTTTGAGGTGAAGTCTTATTTGTCACAGTACGGAGCCCGAAAAGTCACCTGTAGGAGAAAAAAATACAATCTGTGGCGACGGTTTTGCAATCCGTCCCCTCAATTTATAAACCGTACTCACAAATTCTTAAACTGTTCCCTCGGTTTAACAAAACGTGCCCACGGATTAATAAACCGTACCCACAAATTTCCAATCCGTGCGCTCAGATTTTGTAAACCGTACCTTTGGTTTTTGAATGCGTACCCACCAGTTCATAATCCGTGCACACACTTTCTCAATCCGTTCACTCGGATTTATAAACTTGGATTTGTGGCCATGCCCCTGCTGGCAGATTCAACCATGCCCCCTGTTTAGGTGTGGGATACATTGTATTGTGTTTATTAAACATTATTTTTCATGGTAGCCTATGAGACCATGAAACACACTCACAAAATAGTCTTCTTTTTAGCGTTTATTTTACATTAGGATACGACACCGCTGCCTGTGTTTTATAGCCTAAAATAAACACTAAAAAGAAGAACAGAAAATTTCCTGTATTTTCTAAAAATAAAAATGATAAAGAGGAGGTAAAAAGCAATACAATACAAATAATGTACCGGTTATGTTGTCATTCCTTTGCTCTCTAACTGAATGTAATGTTATAATAGGCCTAGTTATTTAATAATAACATTAAGAGTGAAGCATGCATCTAACTCTGGGTTGAAAAAGCATAGTATAATAAAATCACCAAAATAAGTCTTCATGTTAAGAATGAATAGTACACAAACACATTTCCAAAACTCTAAAAGGTTATTTAAAAATAAAGCATTCATGAATTATTTTTTGACAAACATTTTACTGTTTGTCTTGCATTTTACTGTTAGAGTTGTCTTGCTGAGGTTTCCACTCTTAAGAGCTCCCCTGCCAGGGTTGAGCATTGTTAGGTTTCCTCTCATTTTGGAGAGTCATCCTGCTGAAGCCTCCACTTCCCGGAGCTTCGCTTAGGCAGTAATATGAGTTGTAGGCTCTTGTATTTTGAGCCTCACTAGCTGCCTTTGACACTGAGTGTGGCTAGGTCTCCTCTCGGTTTAGAGAGTCATTATGTTGAGGCCTCGTGTGGTTAGGTGTTCTAACTAGGATTGAGTGTTAGGTTTCCTCTCATTTAAGAGAGTCATTCTGCTGAAGCCTCCGCTCTCCATAGCTCTGCTTAGACGGTACTATTGGTATGTGGGCTCCTTTTTGTGAGCCTCGCTAACTGTCTCTAGCGCTGAGTGTGGTCAGGAATCCTCTCGTTCTAGAAAGTCGTCATGCTGAAGCCTCCACTCTTCAGAGCTCTGTAATGGGCAGTGATATGAGTTTGTAGGCTCTTTCCTTGAGCCTTGCTAACTGCCTCTGGCGCGGAGTAAAGCCAGGTCTCCTCTCGCTTTAGGGAGTCGTTATGCTGAGACCTCCGCTCTTAAGAGCTCCCCTACCAGGGTTGAGAGTTGGTAGGTTTCCTCTCATTTTGAGAGTCATCCTGCTGAATCCTCCACTCCCCAGAGCTGATGCTTGGGAAGCTTAACCCTCTGGAGTCGATTCACGTGTATACGCATGTTGATGCATTTTCTCCTGATAACCCCGAAAAGAACTTAGAAACCCAATTCCAAAAAAGTTGGGACACTTTACAAATTGTGAGTAAAAAAGGAATGGAATAATTTACAAATCCCATAAACTTATATTTTATTCACAATAGAATACAGATACAATATCAAATGTTGAATGTGAGACATTTTGAAATGTCATGCCAAATATTGGCTCATTTTGGATTTCATGAGAGCTACACATTCCAAAAAAGTTGGGACAAGTAGCAATAAGAGGCCGGAAAAGTTATATAAGGAACAGCTGGAGGACCAATTTGCAACTTATTAGGTCAATTGGCAACATGATTGGGTATAAAAAGAGCATCTCAGGGTGGCAGTGTCTCTCAGAAGTCAAGATGGGCAGAGGATCACCAATTCCCCCAATGCTGCAGTGAAAAATAGTGGAGCAATATCAGAAAGGAGTTTCTCAGAGAAAAATTGCAAAGAGTTTGAAGTTATCATCATCTACAGTGCATAATATCATCCAAAGATTCAGAGAATCTGGAACAATCTCTGTGTGTTAGGGTCAAGGCCGGAAAACCATACTGGATGCCGGTGATCTTCGGGCCCTTAGAGGGCACTGCATCACATACAGGAATGCTACTGTAATGGAAATCACAACATGGGCTCAGGAATACTTCCAGAAAACATTGTCGGTGAACACAATCCACTGTGCCATTCGCCATTGCCGGCTAAAACTCTATAGGTCAAAAAAGAAGCCATATCTCAACATTATGCAGAAGCGCAGGCGTTTTCGCTGGGCCAAGGCCCATTTAAAATGGACTGTGGCAAAGTGGAAAACTGTTCTGTGGTAAGACAAATCAAAATTTGAAGTTCTTTTTGCAAAAAAAACTGGGACGCCATGTCATCTGGACTAAAAGAGGACAAGGACAACCAAGTTGTTATCAGCGCTCAGTTCAGAAGCCTGCATCTCTGATGGTATGGGGTTGCATGAGTGCGTGTGGCATGGGCAGCTTACATATCTGGAATGGCACCATCAATGCTGAAAGGTATATCCAAGTTCTAGAACAACATTTGCTCCTATCCAGACGTCGTCTCTTTCAGGGAAGACCTTGCATTTTCCAACATGACAATGCCAGACCACATACTGCATCAATTACAACATCATGGCTGCGTAGAAGCCTGCAGTCCAGATCTTTCACCCACAGAAAACATTTTGGCGCATCATAAAGAGGAAGATGCGACAAAGAAGACCTAAGACAGTTGATCAACTAGAAGCCAGATCATTGCATTCTGTTTTTATTCACAATTTGTACAGTGTCCCAACTTTTTTAGAAATCAGGTTTGTATGTATGTGTGTGTATGTGTATATATATATATATATATATATATATATATATATATATATATATATATATATATATATATATGCTAAACTGCATTATTAACATTATTGTGATGGTCACTGGTACTAGTAGTACAGTAGAACATTTAGATGCTGTAAATGAAACTTTATAATGTTTCACTTGATTATACATTTAGTCAGGAATTATAGTTTGAAAAAGTCTAACTAGTAAAATGTGTACAGGTTATGTAAAAAACTAATTAAGTAGGATAATAAAAAAGACTTATGTTTAGGATCTCTGCTTGATCAAGCCGCTGCATTAATAATCCAAAGGTTATACAAAGCTTCTTGATGTGTATTCTTTCTTATTTGTCACAGCAAGTCTTTTCTGCAGTGAATTCAGTCTCATTCCTCTCAGCGCGAAGTGCAAAGGAAAATGTAAAAAAACTCAGTGGTTTGTTTGTTGTTATGGGGCGTTTACCTGCCGCGAACGTCGGGTGGATGATTATAATGCCAATAGCGCACTCGGCGTGTGGCTGTGGTCCCATTAGATATAATGAAGGGAGACGTGAAAATAGAAAAAAATTGACATGTCAAGCTTTCTATAGATATATCTCTCATGTCTCTACGTTGAGTATTCACTGAGTTACAGTTCATTTTAATGATGCATTTCTAAATGAAGATCACCGCAGACCAAGGCTGCAGACAGCACACCCTGTTTGTTTTCTTTATTTTACAAATGCACAAAGTTTTGTTGTTATTATGTGTGTATACAAATAAAAGTAGACCCTTTACAGATTTGATTGACTTATTGCTCTTATTTGTACGATCAAAACTGAAAGTGTAATTTAAGTTCATTTTGGTTTTTTTTGTAGGGGGTGGATGAATATGAATGTTTGTTTTCGTTAGTCGGCCCCAGAGGGTTAAGTACACACGTTAAGCTCTGTGTACATTCTGAAATGAATGTACATGTATGTTGAACACTCTTCACACTTTTTAAAATCCATATAAGTGGTAAGTGTGCACACTGAGCACTTTGCACACTTTCTAAAATCCACATAAGTGGTCAATGCACACGCAAGACTCTGCGCACTGCCTGAAATCCTGTATGGTAAGGGTCACGCATATTAGCTTCATTCCCTTTCTCTGAGTGGGTTAGACCCCGGTACCTTGGGCTCCACTCAACCAGTGTGTCTCTAACACACTTTGAAGCATCGCTCCCCTCAGCATTGAGGGTTATGGTGAGCATGGTGCTCCCTTTCGGGCTTGAGTTCTCTCCCCTTCTGAGGGGCGAGGAATTCCTCGCTCTGTGGGATGGTTCCTGTAGGCTTCCTCTCTGTTAAGAGAGTCATTCTGCTGAAGCCTCTGCTATCCAGAGCTCCGCTTAGACAGTACTAAAGAATGTAGGCTCCTTTTTATAAGCCTCACTAACTGTCTTTAGCACTGAGTGTTGTCAGGCCTCCTCTCGTTCTAGAGAGTTGTCATGCTGAGGCCTCCATTTTTAAGAGTTTCTTTAATAGGGTTGAGTGTTGTTAGCAGCCACTTCAGCGAGACCGGTGAGACCGGTCTATCTTCAGCTCCATCAACAGTGGTGAGAGTGGATGAAGTGGAGGAACTTACACAGACAGAATAAGGGGCGTGGCATGTCTTGGTGAGTTCTTCAAGAATTGCCGGCAAGAACGGAGAACGTGGTGAGAACGTGGATCAGCTCGCTGTCTGTGCTTGGCCATGCTGAGTGAGAGGAAGGAGCTTCAGTGTCATCGACGGCAATCTCTTCCTCCGAAGCGCCGAAGGAAATCAACCGGCTTGCAGCAGATGACAGAAACTGATCTTCCTGTGTGAAGAACACCGCTGACTCGAGATGGTGCAGAGAGAGAGGGGCACGTGAGCGCTGAGCCAACATGACACCTCTCGAACATGCTGTCAGTGTTCTGCTGCGCCGCTGTATCTTTCTCTCAGCAGAGAGAGGAAACGGGAGAGCAGAGTGGGGAGGATCTCCTTAATTAAAGAAGGTGATCCGTGAGTCAAGACTGGTGAGGCTCATGCTCTTGCAGTGAGAGCATAAGGCCCCAGTAAGTGCAGCCTCCGGGCGGGCGATGCCCAGGCAGGCGATGCACTCATTGGGCTAGTCAGCATCACACTCATGGCGCAACATTTGAAATAACACGCTCAGGAAATTTGCTCAGAATGTTTTATCAGGATATTTGATTTTTTTAGGCGTATTGGTTCATGGTGATTGTTCTTGCTGGTTCTCTTCAACGCTTCCTCCTTACTTCTTCTTCAGCTTCATAGTCCAGCATCAGCGAAGAGATGATCCTCGTCTTCTTCTTCAGCTTCATAGTCCAGCATCAGCGAAGAGATGATCCTCGTCACTGCTGACTCGAGATGGGACTGGAGAGAGAGGGGCGTTGCTGAATCGATTTTGGACTGGCACTATTGGTTTGTGCCACTTCACAAACATGAACAAATAAGTCTTCTGTATCAGTGTAAACAAGAGTTTCCCCTTACACAACATGAGAGAACGTTCAAAAGGGAACTAGTTTTTATTATTAAGCACAAATATTTGTCACAGTTGATTATGAAAAGATAAAGATAACAATTTTAACACTATAAACACTATAAAACACTATAAAAACCACTATTTAACACTATAAAAACCAAAATCTGAAAAAGGGAGGGGGGGGTAGTGACAATATTTTTTTCAATATTCAATATATAGACATTTCTGAGTCACCAAACCAAAGTAACAGAAGGAAGATTAATCACAATAATTTCTTCTATAACACAAATTGCCACTGAGCATCATGATTATTGACTTTATCATATACATAACTGAATCTTTCTGACCTGACAACATTAGTGTGTTTTAGCAGTGAGTTATGAATGCAAAGATCTTTACAACAGCATGAAAATGAATGTCAGATTCACTTTACTATGATCACATAATACACTGACAGACAGAGAACATACATTGTAAGCAAAGTAAAAACATGAAATATGGAACATTTATAATGTTATATTTTTATATGTAAGTTTTAAATTTCCATCTTTGACGTGACTAAACTGGTCCCTTCATGGTTTTGTGATGTTTGAATTATGAGATTCTGCCTGCAGACCAGCACACACAGGAGAGGATCTGAAATCAATCTCACACTCACCAAGAATGAAGGAATAAGCCAAAGAAGGAGAAGCCGTGGTACAAATATAGTAGATAAGAAAAAGATTTTGACTAAAATCAAGGGCAGACAAAACACCAGAAGAGTAAATATGAAAACAATCAAAATATGATGATCTGGTTTCCTGGGTGTATGAGAGTGACAATCATCAGAACATGAAGCTCTACAAGATATTATCCATATGATCACTGACGCAAGGAACAGAAGTAGACCAATTAAGATACGAGGCAGAGGATCTAACATAATATTACCAATAAAGATACAGAGAAACACAAGCATGTAGAAAATTGTAAAACATGGTGAAGAGAAAACAGAAGCCGTATTCAGTGGATATTTCACGGAGAGAATTCCCTCTAGCGCCACCAGCTGGTTTAAGAGAATACCACACTCTCTTGATGACAAGAATAAAGCCCAGAAAACTTGAAATGTACGATCTAAATTAAATACAATGTCATTTAAGAACCATTTTAACAGTATGTAGGGACTCAAGAAAAGCTCAACAAAGTCAGTGAGGAGTAGGAGGATGATGAAGACTGAAATCCGGTGTCCATTCTCTCTGTGATGAATGAGATCACTGACAGACCAAACAAGAGCTGGTAGACCTGCGCACACACTAATGATGATGAAGATGGACAATCTAACCCTTATCTCCAGCAGGTCAGTTTCCAGTATCCAGTCAAAGATTTGGTCAAATTTCCAAAACGAATCTGGAAAAATTTTCCTATTCCACATAGTCTCTCTATGATTTTTTTTATGTGATATTCAGATGACAGTATGTAATTGTCTAAAAAAAAAAAAAAATGAATAGTAAGTATCTGTGGTGAATAAATGTTGTGCAACTCAGAATTAAAGGGTTAGTTCACCCAAAAATTTTAATTCTGTCATTAATTACTCACCCTCATGTCGTTTCAAACCCGTAAGACCTTGCATTGCTGTCTATTGAGGGTCAGACAGCTCTCAGATTTCATCAAAAATATCTTAATTTGAGTTCCGAAGATGAACGAAGGGTTTGAAACGACATGAGGGTGAGTAATTGATAGAATTTTTAATTTTGGGTGAACTAACAATTTAATAGGCTGAAAACATTCATGCATTCTAGCCTGTTTTTCATGTCAGTTCATATTTAATGACAAAGTGAAAAAGCAACAACTGTGTCTTACCTCAATATATTCAGGAGAAGTGAAGCTGGTGCTCATGCCATAAGAATGTTTCCCGTCTGGTGAAGAGAAAAATCCCGTCTTGGTTGATTTCTTCCAAGAGGGTCTGGCTGCAATTCCCTCTTGCACTCTCAGACTGGTTTCAGAGACTCTCAGACACTTCCGCTTTCCTCCCGTAGAAAAAACAAACACTTAATATGGCTTAATGTATTAAGATGCTATTACATAAAAATATCAATTCAATATAGTTTATTTAATATAATGAATAATTTATAAAACATGGCAAAACAAGCTCAAAAATGGCAGTGAGCATAATGAGGAGACTAGGATGATAAAGACCAAAATCATATATGCTCCTCTTCATTATCTCTGTCAAAGTGATGAAAAATAATCAATGAGAATAATTACCAAAATATGCATAACTAATAGGTTGTACAGGCAAGCAGGTAAGCCCAGAATAAATGCAAGATGCAAAAGTTTAAAGCGTTTTTTTTCCATAAGAATAGCTGTCTACAGCTCTTTTATATCATTGTCTTTGTCCACAGTCTAACGTACATTTGGTGTTTATTTCCAAATTTTCTATGGGAGGGAAAATTTTCCTATTAAACATAGTAACGCATTGTGCGTTTAATATTTATGCATTTCATAATGCATATGACAATACAGACATATATTGTTGGTCTGTATGAAAAAAGACATATAGGCTCCTGAATTGTCTTTATCTCCATTATTATGCCACATTAAGCGTTTTGCTGTATTGGAGGACAGAAAGTTTGCGCATTGTGTTTATGGCCATCTGCTTGCCTTATAGTAAATTAAATAATAACTATATATTGAATTTACTTTTTAATTTCACTTTATGTAGGCCTATCTTAATACATTAAGCCATATTAAGTGTTTGTTTTTTCTACGGGAGGAAAACACTCAGCGAGAGACTTTGCGACTATTTCATATTCTGCTGTTCTGTGGCCGCGGATTTGCGGGTCTTGTCTTTTTCCTTGCAGGACGCTGTAACGTTACGGTACTAAATTTGTTTTAATTGTTTAATCACCACAGCATCTTGTCTCCATTGCAACACGCATTATTTGGTTGACTGCAAGTGAACTTCGCAGGTAGCTTGCAGTGGCGATTGCAAGTGACTTCGTTTTTAATTTTTGTGTCTTCAACACCTGGCTACTGTTGTAAAATGTTTGAGATTCAAACAAAATGTAATTCAATTTAATGACAAAGTGAAAAATATAAAAAAAACTGTTCTGACCTCACTAGATAAACAGGAGTGTCTGACAGCGCTGTGCGTCTGCCATAAGAAAGTGCAAGTCTGCAGTTGAGACCTTCTCTCGTTTGTCTGTGTCTCTGAGAGTGCAAGTCTGAGTGCAAGTGCAAGTCTGCAGCCAGACCCTTCTCGTTTCTCTTTATCTGAGGTCTGACTGGTTTCAGTACGAATCATAAATTATCTTTACTTTATCCATAATGTTTAAAAGTTTACTGCATGTTTCACCTTAATGAATGTACTCATACTAATTCTTGTAGTTTTATTGCGAGTAAAAGGGAATTACTGATGAAACATCAAGCATGTTATACATTAAAGGGTTAGTTCACCCAAACATGAAAATTCTGCCATTAATTACTCACCCACGTCGTTACAAACCCATAAGACCTGTGTTCATCTTCAGAACACAAATTAAGATCTTTTTGATGAAATCCGAGGACTTTCTGACCCTCCATAGACTGCAATGCAACAATTTCTTCAACTTCTTCAACAAATTGTTGAATAAAGTTATTTTTCTTTTCTTTGTGCACAAAAAGTATTCTCCAAGCTTTATAATTTAAGGATGAACCACTGATGTCACATGGACTATTTTAATGATCTCCTTACCTTTCTAGGTCTTAAACGTTTCAGTTGTGTTGCCATCTATGGAGTATCAGAAAGCTCTCGAATTTCATCAAAAATATCAAATTTGTGTTCCGAAGATGAATAAATGTCTTACAGGTTTGAAACGACATGAGAGTGCGTAATAGGGGTGTGCCCGAAGCTGAATACCTTATTCGGAAAGGCACGGATAATGGCTTCAAAAACGAATAACGGATAATGAATAATTCTGCCCGAATATTTGGCTGAGGCTGGAACACTCTGGTGTTTGCTAGGTAACAGGTGAGCCAGGGGATCAGCGCAATATTTTACACAAACCTCCTAAAGTCATGCAATAATAAGTGTGTGAAGTGAATGAATGTAAACTTTATCAATGAAAAGAGCCCATTTCAAACACTGCATTGCTGTTGCATTTCTCAGAAATCAGAGCTTGGCAAGAGTAATATCAACTAAAATAATACATCATACATGTTCTTCTATTTGTGTATATTTAAAAGGCAATGATTTAAACCTTATAGGCTACAATATGATACATGAATGAATGGAATAAGCACTGCGCGATCACCAATCAAACAGCCGCTTTTTGATCTCTGGGTGTATATGAATGAATGGAATAGGTATATGTAGATAGTAGGCTAATAATCAGCTTAGATACAGATACATTTTCTACTAGGCCATCATATTTGCTTCTTTATCTTTTGCTGGTTTGCGTGGCATACGCTCATTTGTTTAGTGATGTTCAAAAAAGTCTGCTTAAAAAGTTATGCGTAATGAAAAAGTGCACCTTGAATTAAATCAGTCAAATGATTACTAAATGTTTGTCATGAAAGCTCTCTACTTGTATGATCAAATTTATTTAAAAAAAATATATATACTTTATAACACTGAATAGGGCAAACAGTCGAAACACAAATATTTTTCCATACTCTGTTCTCTTTTATTCCATACTTTTTCAGACCTACAAAAATTACTTAAGGGAAATGGATACTTTTTAAAACTGTGCAGGAACAGGTGAGCCAAAGGAAATCATGTTGATTTACATAAAACTCTAATATAACAACGCAGTAGCAAGTGTGTGAAGTAAATGAGTGTAATTTCTATAAATGAAATAAGCGCAAATAAAATAGTGTTGCACTTGCCTTTTTCCATGCATTTCCTAGAAATTACTTAAATTTCCATATTTCTAAACTGCACAGGAATGCTTACTGTGTTAATTAGAAGATATTTAAATATTGATAACAAAAGGTCCCCAAAATGGGAATCTCACTCCCGAACTTGCCCCCCTGTCCCTCTTCTGCCCCAGGCACCACTGAACTATGAACCCCCCCCCCCCAATCCCACATCTCCAGGTCCTTCCACCCCACCTTCCTCTAACATACGATGACATGCACCAGTCACTTTGTGCAGCATTGGTCTGCTCACTACCTCATTCACCATGGAACTGACGTCATTCTACCACCTCATCAGTCAGTTTAAATAAAAGAACTGCTCTTGAGCCCTTTGTCACTTTAATCAGACTGAATAAGCTTTTTTTATGCACTGTTTGTTCACTGGTTTGCACTCTATCTGCCATGTGCCTTGCGCTGCTTTTATTTAACCTTATTTTTATTTTATTTTTTTTCTATTATGTCTTTTTTACATTCCCTTATTGTATAGTTTTATCTTATAGTTTATATTTGATCTAGTTTTTTAGGCTCTACTGTTAGTGTTATCTGTATGCACCGGGGGTCTGAGAGTAACGCAATTTCGATTCTCTGTATGTATGTACTGTACATGTGGAAGAATTGACAATAAACCAGACTTGACTTGAATTGACTTGTAACACTGCCTATACAAGGGTATCGGCTTTAACTGTTAGAATACATTTAAGTAAAAGTTATAATCATAAAAATATTTTTTTAGTTAAACACTGCATATTTGTTCAGTGATAACTACGAATAAAGAAAGGCTATAAAACCACAGACATAACGGTCTTAGCAACTATAACTGTATGAAGTTCTGGTTCAAGCTCCGCCTACTTCCGGTTTTATCTGAATACAGATATGAATAATTTTGTGATTGTTACAGATACAAACACAGATACAAATACTGGCTTTGCTTCACACCCCTAGTGAGTAATTAATGACAGAATTTTCATTTTTGGGTGAACTATTCCTTTTAGTTACTTGAATGGATGCTCTTATGCCAAGAAACGTTCAAGAAGTTCAGTTCTTTGTCAGTTTTTGTCTTTGTAAAGTTGGTTTTATTTGCTCCTTGGTTTTCCCCTGTCTCTCAGTGCATGTTTTTGGTTTAATAAAAATACCTCAAGCAACTACATCCATGTCTCAACCCTCTCCTTGTGTACAACCATTGTGTGACAGAAGAATGGACCAAAATAATGCATCTAGCAGCAGTACAAATCATCCCCCTCACACAGGGGAATCGGTCTCTTGAGGAACATACATGTGAGAGATTGACTTTTGCTCAGATTCTACTCTTTCCTGATGAGGCCCTGTGCACATTCTCTCATACAGGCCTCAATGGGCCAATGTTTCTTCTATCATGTGGATCCCCTTCACAGTGGGTGAGGAGGATTCAGATCCTGAGCCAGCACTTATGCCCTCCACACAATGCCAGCTAAATGAACAACTTCATCAGGCTGAAAACATTCATGCATTACAGTCTGTATTACATGTCAGTTCACATTTAATGATCAAGTGAAAAAAAACAACAATTGCTCTGGAAGGCGCTTACGAGGTGCAAGCACCGGAGGGTGCTCTGGAAGGTTTTTATGAGGAGTGGACACCAGAGGGCGCTCTGGAAGTCACTTATGAGGAGCAGGCACTGGCGGGCACTCTGGAGGCGCTTACTAGGAGTGGGCCACGGGAGGGAGCCCTGGCAGGTGCTTATGAGGAGCGGGCACTGGAGGGAGCTCTGGTGGAGCGAGCTCTGGGGCTGGAGCCGATTACTTTCTCCTCCTTAGCTTCCTCTTCGGGTTTGGGGTGAAAGGCATGGTCGGCGGGCTTGAGTGAGCCCCGGCTGGCAGACTTGCTATAGGATTGGCTGAAAGGCTTGACACATGAACTGCCGGCGGGCTTGCCACATGAACGGTCATCAGCGGGGATCAGCTGACGGACTGGACAGTGGGATGGTTCTGGCTCGGGCCCAGACACTCCCCAGACACCGGAAGACTCCTTCCATCCAACTCAGTTCAGCAGTGTCCGGGAGGTCCACAGGGCAATGGGAGTTGGCCCCAAACCAGAATAAATGATTGAGGGTGACGTCATCCACTGTCGTCGCCGCATCGAGCTTGCAGAACTCCCAAGTGTACTCGTAGAACGGGAGATCTTGGCAGGATAAGGTGAGGAAACAAACAGCGATCTCCAAAGCCATCATTTTATTCTGGTCCGTTCTTCTGTTTTGGTCATGGATTCTGTTACGGTACGTGGCTGTAGAGCATGGGTGTCAAACTCCAATTCCTGGAGGGCCGGAGCCCTGCAGAGTTTAGATTCATCTCTAATTAAAAACACCTGATCCAGCTAATCAAGTCCATCAGGCTTATTTGTGAATTACATGGTATGTGTGTTGGAGCAGGGTTGGAACATAACTCTGCAGGGCTACAATCAGGCAAGAGGTAGGACCACTGATCTAGTGGGTAGGACCCGCGTAAATATCAGAGCAGCTTTCGGGAAGGGCTCGAATCGGACGCCGAGGTTGTGTTGTTTCTTTTTGATAGGTGAATAACGTTGATTTTGCTTTGTTTCACACAACTTATACATGTTTGGTTTTGTTTGAATATGCTTGTGTGTAATCTCACTTGTTTCCGCGATCGTCGTTGCCATGGTTACGTACGTATGTGTCGGGCAGAGATTTCAAAATAGGGGCGAGGTACGGTGGCCGAGAGAGCTCAACATGCTGCAACTTCACAAAACACATGCAAATAGAAAAAGCACCAGAAAATTAAGAAAACTCCGTCATCAGTTTGACAGCACACATGCTGCAAATACTTGCAACACAACCAAATACAAAAACAAGATGCAAATGCTCACAACACAAGCAAATAAAGAAACGCATACTCACAACACAAACAAATACAGAAACACGCTGTAAAAAACAGAAACTCACTGTAAATACTCACAAGACAAACAAAATTACCCCAACAAAACGAAAATTAACCAGGTTTTCTTTTTTTTTTTTTTTGGTGTACTGATTACCATTTGTATAACCACAGTTATACAAATACAATGGTTAAACTATGGTTAGAATAGTTAATCCATGGTTAATTTGTGCATAACCATTTTTTGGTTTTCTTTTATTTTATATCATAAATGTATTTATTAATTAATTCATTTCAATAGTGAAAGTGAAAGTGAAAGTGACGTGACATTCAGCCAAGTATGGTGACCCATACTCAGAATTCGTGCTCTGCATTTAACCCATCCGAAGTGCACACACACAGAGCAGTGAACACACACACACACTGTGAACACACACCCGGAGCAGTGGGCAGCCATTTTATGCTGCGGCGCCCGGGGAGCAGTTGGGGGTTCGATGCCTTGCTCAAGGGCACCTAAGTCATGGTATTGAAGGTATAGTAAAACCATAGCCTATGGTTAGTTTTTGTAAGGCAAGTTGTAAAATTGATGAAGATGTTTTCTTAATTTGCCGGTGCTTTTTTTCATTTGCAGCACGCTGGGCTCTTTCGGCCACTGTAGCACATCCTGTTGGGGTATAGGCTGTTAGCGTTGGCGCTATCAACATTGTTTGGCAAAAATCGCTTAGTGCACCTTTAATTGTTGCCGCCACTGCTTCAGAATCGGGTCAGGGCTGACGCACAATAGTAAAAGTGAAAGTGAAAGTGAGGTGACATTCAGCCAAGTATGGTGACCCATACTCAGAATTCATGCTCTGCATTTAACCCATCCTAAGTGCACACACACAGCAGTGAACACACACACACCGTGAACACACACCCGGAGCAGTAGGCAGCCATTTATTCTGCACACACACTAATGATGGTGAAGATGTCCCATATCTCCAGCGGGTCAGTTTCCAGAATTCAGTCAATGATTGGGTCAAATTTCGGAAAATCCTCTGGGAAACGTCTTATGACACATAGTCTCTCAATGATATTTTTATGCAATATTCAGATGAAAATATGTGTCTAATAAATAAATAAATAAATAGTATCTGTGGTGAATAATTGTGCTACTTTCTCAGAATTAATTGGCTGAAAACATTCATGCATTCTAGTCTGTATTTCATGTCAGTTCATATTTAATGACAAAGTGAAAAAGCAACAACTGTGTCTTACTTAAATATATTCAGGTGATTTCTACAGTGCTGTGCTCATGACATAAGAATGTTTCCCATCTTGGTTGATTTCTTCTCGTTGTGTCTGTGTCTCTTGCTCTTTCTTCCGCTGGTTTCTGGTTTATCTGGTGGTTTGATCTCTGCTCTCATATCTGAGATCTGACTGCTTTCAGTAAGAATCATGAATAATTTTTACTTTAGCATAACGTTTAAAATTTTACTACATGTTGCACCTCAATGAATTTACTCATACTAATTGTAGTTTTATTGCGAGTAAAAGGGAATTACTGATGAAACATCAAGCATGTTATTCATTAAAGGGTTGATTCACCCAAAAATGAAAATTCTGTCATTAATTACTCACCCACATGTCGTTCCAAACCCATAAGACCTTTGCTCATCTTCGGAACACAAATTAATATATTTTTGATGAAATCCATGAAATTTGATGAAATTTCTTCAGGAAATTGTTGAATAAAGTGGTTGTTTTTCTTTTCTTTGTGCACAAAAAGTACTCTCGTAGCTTCATAAAATTAAGGATGAACCATTGATGTCACATGGTCTATTTTATTGATGTCCTTACTACCTTTCTAGGTCTAGAACTTTCAGATGTGTTGCCTTCTATGGAGAGTCAGAAAGCTCTCAAATTTCATCAAACATATCTAAGTTTGTGTCCTGAAGATGAATGTAGGTCTTACGACATGAGAATGACAGAATTTTCAAATTTGATTAAACTAACCTTTTAAGTTACTTGACTGGATGCTCTTATGTCAAGAAACGTTCAAGAAGCTCAGTTCTTTGTCAGTTTTTGTCTTTGTAAGGTTGGTTTTATTTGCTTCTTGGATTTCCCCTGTCTCTCAGTGCCTGTTTTTGGTTTAATAAAAATACCTCAAGCAACTAGATCCATGTCTCAACCCTCTCCTTGTGTACAACCATCGTGTGACAGAAGAATGGACCAAAATAATTCATCTAGCAGCAGGAAAAATCGTCCCCCTCACACAGGGGAATCACTCACTTGAGGAACATACATGTGAGAGATTGAATTTTGCTCAGATTCTACTCTTTCCTGATGAGGCCCTGTGCACATTCTCTCATACAGGCCTTAATGGGCAGTCGGTTCTTCTATCATGTGGATCTCCTTCACAGCAGGTGAGGAGGATTCAGACCCCGAGCCAGCACTTATGTCCTCCACACACCCTCATAAAGACAGCTAAATGATCACCAACTTCATCAGGCTGAAAACATTTATGCATTCATGCATTATGGTCTGTATTACATGTCAGTTTATATTTAATGATCGAGTGAAAAAACAGCACCATGTCTCTCTTAGATGTAGTCAGGAGATTTCTACAGTGCTGTGCATGTTTCCAATCTTGGTTGATTTCTTATCTCACTCAGTCTGTGTTTCTTCTTCGTCTTTTCTTTTTTTTCTTTTTTTTTCTACTGTTGGTTTCTGGTTGTTGGTGTAAAATTTCAATATTTAGTTAAAAGGGTCATATGATGCTGCTAAAAATAATATTATTTTGTGTATTTGGTGTAATGAAATGCGGTTTAAGGTAAAAAAAAAAAAAAAAACATTATTTTCCACATACTGTACATTATTGTTTCTCCTCTCTGCCCCGCCTTCTGAAATGGGAGGTGTGCTGTAATTGGCCAGCTATCCAGTGCGTTATGATTGGCCGAGTGCCTCAAGCAAGTGACGGAAATGTTATGACCTTTAACATATTGAGATACGTTGTCCGGCCAGACACACCGCGGCCGGCTTGAGTGAGCGGAGGTGGGTGGCTTGAGAACAGCGCGGAAATCGCATCATATGACCCATTTAAACATACAATTAGTGTAAGTTTGCTATTTCTGGCCACAAAACATAGTTTCTCTGCTGACCATTTTGTTTAGTATATATATACACACACACATATACAGTGCCTTGCGAAAGTATTCGGCCCCCTGGAACTTTGCGAACTTTTGCCACATTTCAGGCTTCAAACATAAAGATATGAAACTGTAATTTTTTGTGAATAATCAACAACAAGTGGGACACAATCATGAAGTGGAACGAAATTTACTGGATATTTCAAACTTTTTTAACAAATAAAAGACTGAAAAATTGGGCGTGTGCAAAATTATTTAGCCCCTTTACTTTCAGTGCAGCAAACTCTCTCCAGAAGTTCAGTGAGGATCTCTGAATGATCCAATGTTGACCTAAATGACTAATGATGATAAATAGAATCCACCTGTGTGTAATCAAGTCTCCGTATAAATGCACCTGCACTGTGATAGTCTCAGAGGTCCGTTTAAAGCGCAGAGAGCATCATGAAGAACAAGGAACGCACACCAGGCAGGTCCGAGATACTGTTGTGGAGAAGTTTAAAGCCGGATTTGGATACAAAAAGATTTTCCAAGCTTTAAACATCCCAAGGAGCACTGTGCAAGCGATAATATTGAAATGGAAGGAGTATCAGACCACTGCAAATCTACCAAGACCTGGCCGTCCCTCTAAACTTTCAGCTCATACAAGGAGAAGACTGATCAGAGATGCAGCCAAGAGGCCCATGATCACTCTGGATGAACTGCAGAGATCTACAGCTGAGGTGGGAGACTCTGTCCATGGGACAACAATCAGTCGTATACTGCACAAATCTGGCCTTTATGGAAGAGTGGCAAGAAGAAAGCCATTTCTTAAAGATATCCATAAAAAGTGTCGTTTAAAGTTTGCCACAGTACCTGGGAGACACACCAAACATGTGGAAGAAGGTGCTCTGGTCAGATGAAACCAAAATTGAATTTTTGGCAACAATGCAAAACGTTATGTTTGCCGTAAAAGCAACACAGCTCATCACCCTGAACACACCATCCCCACTGTCAAACATGGTGGTGGCAGCATCATGGTTTGGGCCTGCTTTTCTTCAGCAGGGACAGGGAAGATGGTTAAAATGGATGGAGCCAAATACAGGACCATTCTGGAAGAAAACCTGATGGAGTCTGCAAAAGACCTGAGACTGGGACGGAGATATGTCTTCCAAGAAGACAATGATCCAAAACAAAGCAAAATCTACAATGGAATGGTTCACAAATAAACATATCCAGGTGTTAGAATGGCCAAGTCAAAGTCCAGACCTGAATCCAATCGAGAATCTGTGGAAAGAACTGAAAACTGCTGTTCACAAATGCTCTCCATCCAACCTCACTGAGCTCGAGCTGTTTTGCAAGGAGGAATGGGCAAAAATTTCAGTCAGTCTCTCGATGTGCAAAACTGATAGAGACATACCCCAAGCGACTTACAGCTGTAATCGCAGCAAAGGTGGTGGCGCTACAAAGTATTAACTTAAGGGGGCTGAATAATTTTTGCACGCCCAATTTTTCAGTTTTTTTTTTTGTTAAAAAAGTTTGAAATATCCAATAAATTTAGTTCCACTTCATGATTGTGTCCCACTTGTTGTTGATTCTTCACAAAAATTACAGTTTTATATCTTTATGTTTGAAGCCTGAAATGTGGCAAAAGGTCGCAAAGTTCAAGGGGGCCGAATACTTTCGCAAGGCACTGTATATATATTTGCTAGCTTTTATCCATCTTCCTATCAATTCACAGTACCACAGTGGATGAGAGATATGTCACATTAGTCAATCATGTTTGATTTATTCAGCAATTAAAAGTATTGTACTAGGCTTCACATGATAACATTAAGTTGGTCATGTGTTCTCAACACTGCAGCCAACCATCCATATAGTAGAATAAATCTGCTAACAAAATGCAGCGCTGCCCAGCATATTATGTGCACAGAGATCTTTAGCATTAGTTTGGAGTTAAAATAGTGTCAAAACTATGAATATATAAGCATCTCCCTCAAATAAACACATTACAGTCCACAAACACTGTTTTTACAAGGATACAAATTTCTCATTGTATCTGTAAATTTATCTGTAATTGTCTTATTTGCTTTTGTGCTTCACACACACACATACACACACACACACACACACACACACACACACACACAAAAATGAGTTCACATTTGCATTAGTGGATCTTCATGTCTTTTAGTATAATAATTTGCACTCCGAGAAATCACATTCCTACATATAACAGATCTTCAGATTAAGTCTGCAAAACTTCAAGAATATTATCTGATTTACAATCAGTTTTGAAGGATCTAAGGTTCCTCAAAATCAAACTTTGTGTTTTGATTCAAGAGAGCAACTATACATTTGTGTTGTGTTTTACTTTCTTTCTTTATTGTTCATTTATTCATTCATTATCATTTAATGATTTTATTATTCCATTTAATCATATGCTCATTCATAATAATCATTGTAACCATTTATATACTCATTTCATTGATTTATTCATTGAATAGTCAATATGTATATATTTCATATTATTCGTTGTTTAGTCTTAAAATTGTGCGTTTCAAGGGATATTTGTGCTCATGAGTAAAACATAAGAGAATGTCTCCATTTTAAGGTTTTCAGCGTCACAGATGTTGTTGTGAGGAATACATTTTTCATTGCTATTGCTTGTGGTATAATAACACTTGCTGGATTTGTGCTGGTCAAACAAAGTCTGAGCATCAAAACATACACAACTAAGATTATTAAAAAAAAAGATCTGCTCCTTTTTGATCATCATTACTTTGGCTCCTGCTTCTGCTCTTCTCTAGCTTTAATCAGTCAAATTCTTGGCTGATAGTTTGCTGTTGATTGTGTTGTTGTTACAAGGTATGAGTTTTTGTGAATGTGTTTCTAAGATTATTTAAAATTTGCTGACTAGTTGTTCTGTTACCAGACAAAACAGATATTTTCTGACAGGATCTGTCATACAGGGCTGGATCCAATATTTGCCACAACTGATTTTGAACTTTGTAAAACTCAAAATCTGCAAAAAAAAAAAATAATAATAATAATAATAAAATTAAATAAAAAAACAAACAAAAATTATGTGGATATTATATGTATATGGTTGAGTCACCAAAGTAGATTAATCACAATAATTCCCTCTTAGATTCACTTTACTATGATCATATACACTGACAGACAGAACATACATTGTAAGCAATGCAAAATATTAAATGTGGAACATTTATATTGTTAAACTTTTATATGTAAATTTTAGATTTCCATCTCTGAAGTAACTAAACTGGTCCCTTCACGGTTTTGTGATGTTTGATTTCTGAGATTCTGCCTGCAGACCAGCACACACAGGAGAGGATCTGAAATCAATCTCACACTCACCAAGAATGAAGGTATAAGCCAAAGAAGAAGAAGATGTGGTACAACAGGCAATATAAAGAATTTGAGTAAAATAAATGGCAGACAAAACACCAGCAAACTGAATATGAAATAAACCAAAATATAAGAGGAAACTATATCTGGTTTTCTGGATGTGTGAGAGTGACGATCAGCAGAACATGAAGCTCCACAAGATATTATCCATGTGATCACTGACTCAATGAACATAAGTAGACCAATAAGAATACGAGGCAGGGGATCTAAAATAATATCACCAATAAAGATACAGAAAAACACAAAAATGTAGAAAATTATAAAAGATGACGAAGAGAAAACAGAAGCCGTATACAGTGGATATTTCAAAGAGAGAATTCCCTCTAGCGCCACCAGCTGGTTTAAGAGAATACCACAGTCTCTTGATGCCCACAGTAAAGCCCAGAAAACCTGAAATGTCCGATCCAAAGTAAAGACGATGTCATTTAAGAAAAAATTAATCAGTATGTAGAGACTCAAGAGAAGCTCAACAAAGTCAGTGAGGAGGAGGAGGATGATGAAGACTGAAATCCGCTGTCCATTCTTTCTGTGATGAGTTAGATTCCCGACAGACCAAACAAGAGCTGGTAGACCTGCACACACACCAGTGACGGTGATGATGGACCATATGACCCTAATATCCAGCCGGTCAGTTTCCAGTATGCAGTCAATGATCGGTTCAAATTTCAGAAAATAATCTCCAGAAGGCTTTAGAATGTATGTTTTATTTTTTTTCTCTGTTTTTTTTTCAGATGAAAATATGTGTCTAAAATAAATAAATAAATAAATAAATAGTTAGTATTTGTGGTGAATGTAAATGTGGTGCAAATTTCTCAGAATAGGCTGAACACATTCATGCATTCTAGCCTATATTTCATGTCACTTCATATTTAATGACAAAGAAAAATGAAAACAACAAGGTGTCTTACCTAGATATATTCAGGAGATTTCTACAGCGCTGTGCTCATGACATAAGAATGTTACCCGTCTTGGTTGATTTATTCTCTCCTTGTGTCTGTCTCTCTTGCTCTTTCTTCCGCTGGTTTCTGGTAACTGGTTTATCTGGTGGTTTGATCTCTGCTCTCATATCTGAGATCTGACTGCTTTCAGTAAGAATCATGAATAATCTTTACTTTAGCCATAATCTTTAAAAGTTTACTGCATGTTTCACTTCAATGAATTTACTCATACTAATTCTCATAGTTTTATTGCTAGTAAGAGGGAATAACTGATGAAACATCAAGCATGTTATTCACTAGGCAAGGCAAGGCAAGTTTATTTATATAACACATTTCGTACACTATGGTAATTCAAAGTGCTTTACATAAAAGTAAAATAATCATGAAGAAAAATAATAATTAAAAAAATAAAACAAGCAATTTTAAAACTTTAAAAATTGACTTATTTAAAATGAATTTAAAACAGTTAAAAATAGAAAATGATTTTACATAAAATAAAGTGAATACGTAAAATACAGTGCAATCAGTTCAGACATCGCACAGCGCTCATTCAATAAATGCACAGTTACTCAGATGAGTTTTGAGTCTAGATTTAAATGTGACTAATGTTTTAGCACGTCTGATCTCTTCCGGAAGCTGATTCCAACTGCGGGCAGCATAGTAACTAAAGGCGGACTCCCCTTGTTTTGTGTGAACCCTTGGTATTTCTAACTGACTCGATCCTAATGATCTGAGTGGTCTGTTAGGTGTATATTCAGTGAACATATCTGCAACATATCTGAAACTAAGGTCTGTCTCCAGAATCACACCAAGATTCCTGACTTGATTTTTAGTTGTTTGACCCCTAAAGTCAAGGTATGCATTCACCTTGAAAACTTCATCTTTGTTTCCAAAAGCAATGACTATAGTTTTTTCCTTGTTAAACTGAAGAAAGTTCTGGCACATCCAACTATTAATTTCATCAATACACTGGCAGAGGGAGTCAATGGGGCTGTAGTCATTTGGTGATAAGGCTAGGTAAATCTGTGTACCATCAGCATAGCTGTGATAGGCAATTTGGTTCTTTCTCATTATTTGACTTAGTGGGAGCATATACAGGCTAAACAAGAGCGGTGCGAGAATTGAGCCTTGTGGGACTCCACATGTCATGGATGTCCACTTAGACGTATGCTCTCCTAGACTCACATAATAGCCTCTCCCTTCTAAGTATGACCTGAACCATTTGAGTACCATCCCAGAAAGCCTGACCCAGTTTTCCAGTCTCTCTAGTAGTACAGTCGTGGCCAAAAGTTTTGAGAACTACATAAATATTAGTTTTCAAAAAGTTTGCTGCTAAACTGCTTTTAGATCTTTGTTTCAGTTGTTTCTGTGATGTACTGAAATATAATTACAAGCACTTCATACGTTTCAAAGGCTTTTATCGACAATTACATGACATTTATGCAAAGAGTCAGTTTTTGCAGTGTTGTCCCTTCTTTTTCAGGACCTCTGCAATTCGACTGGGCATGCTCTCAATCAACTTCTGGGCCAAATCCTGACTGATAGCAACCCATTCTTTCCAGAGATATATATCTTTCCAGAGAAATTTTTAGACCCCTACTGATGATTAAATCTAGAGTGTGTCCACCTTTGTGTGTGGGTCCATGCACATGCTGAATCAGGTCAAAAGTGTTTAGAACCGTTATCATCTCTTTTGTAGTTTTGTTTTCTGCATTATCTATGTGAATATTAAAATCCCCTGCAATAGCAAAACAGGTGAAACTCTGAGGAAATCATTGATAACATTTGTGTGACCTCTTCAACAAAGGCTGGAGAGTATTTTGGAGGCCTGTAAATAATGATAAACAGAATGCGTGGAGCACCTTTCAGCACAATCCCTAGATATTCAAAAGACAAGTACTGACCAAAAGACACTTGCTTGCATTGATAGACATCTTTAAATAGAGCAGCTACACCTCCACCTCTCCTAACAGTCCTTCAGACACTCATGAAAGTAAAGTTAGGAGGGGATGCTTCATTGAGGACTGTTGCACTGCAGCTGTCTTCTAACCATGTTTCATTTAGAAACAAAATCCAGATTGTTTGTGGTTATAAAGTCATTGATTAGAAATTATTTATTTTTTAGTGAGCGAATGTTTAAAAATGCTAACTTGATGGCAGTGCTTTGTGTCTTTACATCAATCTTAGTTTGATGCATAATAGGCCGCAGATTAGATGAGTTTGCCCTTCGGCTTGAAAAGGCCTTAGACTTTCTATCACGTGATAAAACTGAATTAGAGTAAGCTACAGGCAAACTGGGTTCCTGTTTGTTCTGTAAACATTTGTGAATGTTGCTGCTATTATAGCGGGGACCCGACACATATCACTGAGAGCTGCTATCAGTTGTTTTTGGTTCACCTACAGCAGATGGAGGGTTTGGGCCCTGGCGTTGTGGCAGTGGTCAGAGAGCTTTCACAGGAGCAGGGCCCACAGGCTTTGGTGGTTGGGGGGCCCGCCGTTTTTTGTTGATTTGCGGGCTTGCAGCAAATGAGTGGGAGAGTTTAGTCCCAGCATACACCAATTCCTCCATTTTCTGTGAGAAGCACAGAAGTGGAGATGCTGGAGAGAGGGATAGTGTGTCCGGTGAGCGGGGCTGTGTCTCTGGTGTTTCCGGTGACTGTGATATGTTGTCCTGGCTTCCCTGGCTGTTTTCCAGAAAGTCGTCCTTGGGTGCTGAGTCTTGTAGCTGTTTTGATACATCACAGTCTGTTTGTGAGGAGCTCTGTTGGCAGGGCTCAGTCAGGATAGTGTCCATCAGCAGTGCTTGTTGTGGCTGGATGGTGTTATCAGTTGTCTATGGCCCCAGAAAAGATTGAAGTTGTCGATGAAATTAATTCCTTTTATATTGCAAGATCTTTGTAGCCATGTGTTCAGCCGAAGCAACCGTGAAAACATATTTGTTCCCCTTGCTGGGAGTGGTCCACTGATGAACGACTGAACTCTGAGTCTTTGAAGTGTTTCAAAGAGTTCACTGAAGTCCTTCTTAAGGAGTTCTGACTGCTCTTTCCGAATATCATCATTCCCCACATGGATGATGATTCGATTTGCAGTCTTGTGCTTCATCAGAATGTTCTGAAGTTCCTTGTTCAAATCAGAGACCGTTGCTTGAGGAAGGCAGCATGTTGTTGTAGTCCTGCTACTGATGTTTCTGATAATAGAGTCACCCACTATCAGAGTCTTGGGCTCGGCTGCGCTCTGAGCTGAATGCCACTGTCTGCTTGACCTTGAGCGCCTGTTAGTAGCGGTGTTAGCTGCTGGTTGATCTGATTCATGTTTAATCACTGTTCTGCCCTTCGGTGTTTAGTTATAGTTCCTAGTCTGACTCGTTTCAGTGACGGACCTGTTAGAGCAACAGCGCAGAAATCATTCACGAGTCTGCTTTATTACACAGCTTGGTCAAATATGTGTCTAAGTAATTACACGTCAGAATTGTGGTTCTTGTATGATGTATATGTTTACATTCAGTAATGTATTTTACTACATTCATGGCTGTTTCTGTTTTCTCGTGTATGCTCTAGATCGAAGCCTTTTGTTTTTCTGACGCACTGATTTATCTGCTCAGCAACGAGCCTCGGCACTTTGCCTCAGATTAATTAACATAGTTTGGTGATACTGATGATGTTTGTTTGATTTCCATATATTAAGAACATCTGTAGTTCATTATGTAAAAGTGTTGATATAGAGAATATTGTTTAACTTTACTGATTTACTGGGTAACTTTATATTTGATTGTGTAAAAGACACAACAGACGTTACACTTTTGTAATGTTTATTTGTTTTTTTTTTTTGTTTTTTTTTTCAGTCTTACAGACTTAAATGGAGAAAAGATTAAGAAATAAAACTGAGGGAGAAAAGAGAACAAAAGATAAAACATGAATCCTCAACAAGACTTATAGAGTTTCTCTTCGTTGCTATTAACTATCTGTCTAGCTGTACAAAGCACAGGGCTCTCAAGTTATAGCAAAAGTTTGGAGTGAGATTAGGGGAGGGGCCACTCAAAGGGGAGGGGCCATTCAAATATTTGAAGCACAAAATTCTCTCAGGTTTTTGCTAGCAGTTCAATTTTACTTATTGATCATAATTGACCTGATCAAATATGAATGATAACCAGGGTTCCTCGTTTTTAAAGGAATCTGAATCTATTACCCATTCATAAAGCCAGTCACTTGCTTCATTCCTGAATGAATTAGTCATTTGAACGAATCAACTGAATTAATGTTTCATTGATAAACTTAATGATTTGTCGACACCTACTGGCAGTTTTACTTTCATTTTTAAAAGGATCTTTTCTGTTATTTATTTTTTTAACATTTTTATATTTAAAATTTTATATTTAAAACATTAACCCTCAACATGAATTTATGAATTTAATTGCGCTCATCCCACCTCTGAGCCTCATTCAATGTCTGAAAATACACCTAACAAGCCCCTTTTGTGTTCTTCTGTGCCACCTCTGTAGTACAAATTGTTATTTTTTTTTAATACTGATTTCATTTGATTGGTAACTTATTCTTTTTCTACTTGATTTTATTCTGCCGTTTTAATTAGAAATTTTAAGAAGCTTATAAATATATATTTTTTTGAATTTGACAAAATATGACATACCTTTAATGAAGTTAGAAAAATGCCATTACAAAGGTGTAAAAACTGAATTCCATGTAAATCACTTTAAGGAGTCAAATATCATCTCATAAGGCTAATATAATCAGAATTTTTGATTATTGATTAGAAGGTGCTCCTGAAATTTTTGACAGTACTCCTACATTTTTTTACTTTTTAAAAAGAAAGCATAGAGCCCTGTTTAACCAATTTTTATTAATTAAAAAAATTAGAAATTCTTTCAAATTTAAATATTTTACAAGAATTACAGGGAAAAAAAGTTTGATGCAAGAATATACATTTTTATCAATATTTGAGAAATTGTATTTGAATATTACCAGTGTAAACTCCATTGACTTAAGTGGATTTAATTAAATAAGCTGAAATGTGTATCTCTCTCTCTCACACACACACACAGCTTAACATACATGATCAGGGCAAGTTCTGCAATCCTACTGTGTGTGTACAGTATGTACATTGAGCACTGAAGTTCAGTTGGCTCGTTTGGAGCCAAATTTCTTTTTATTTTTGAAATATACAAAACAATGTATTTTATTTGGATGAACTTGCCTGTCTTTTGTCAGATTAATGCATTATATTATAACATCGCTAGTACTTTCTTTAGTTTCTGGTAGCCAAAGCTAAGTAAAAGATTCTGGTGCAAAGCAGCTGGAGAGTTGTCTGCATCAAAGATAATTTTGCACGAATTTGGCTATATTCCACAACATCAGCTCTCAATATCTTTGATCACAGGCAAGTGATTTCATCCAGGAATCGTAAAATCAAAATGCTATATAAAAAATAAGCATGTATCGGATCTCGCTCTTTCAACTTACACTGTGCGCGCATCCATGTTGCTTGACAAACGCGCTTGCAGCAGGATCACATAATTTTTGCGGAAACAACAACATTCTAATTTCTGGTTGACTGATAGATGGCATTTAACTCTGTATAAGACAGCTATGAACTCGGCAGAGAGCTTCCTCGGTATTTGTCCATTATTTATAGCAGGAAAAGTTAACCACCCTTATTTCTCAGTGTGAGAAATACAAGGTGTGGCGTGAGGACGTGTAAACGGGTTGAAATGCGTGTGTCTCATGGTGAATGCGTGAGACTTTAGAGCCCTGAAAGCAGACGTCATACATGTGAGGGCAGAATAATCACATCTGGGGATTCCTCACCCGCATTCATTAATGCTTCAAATCTGTTCTCAAGATGTATAGGGGGTGGTAGAAATAGCATTCACAAGCCTTGTCACAGTCGAATCTGGGGTAGAGGATGCTACGGCAGCAATACGAGAAACTCGTTACAATCTGATGTCTCGTGTTCCTTTGGGTCTCGCTCCCTGTTTGTGCCATCGATTAGTGTGGCGATCAGTTTCTGCTTGTTCCTCTACACTTGGTATATACTGTTGAGATTTAGAAGATTCATGGGACAGCAGTTCATGCAACAACTATATTCAACAGGAGGCATTTTCTCTCTCTTCTGTTTGAATGTAGGCAGTTGTTTTCCCTTCTCCGGAATGTAAGCTGCTGGCAGTTTGGAGGCAAAGTCTTCTTTTTGTAGTATTATTCCAGTCCCAAAGAGTTTTTAGTTTTAGTGTTTGTGCCAAAAATCTGTTGTTTGAGCACTGTGCTGATCTGCTGAAGTAAAAATCTTAGAAAAATCAGAGAAAAGTACAGAAATAAGAAGCAAAGCACAGAGCAGTAAGCTAGAACGTCCGAACGGTAGCAAAGCCGGAAGGGTTAGTTCACCCAAAAATTAAAATTATGTCAATAATTACTCACCCACATGTCGTCCCAAACCCATGAGACCTTCGGAACACAAATTAAGATATTTTTGATGAAATCCAAAAGCTTTCTGACCCTCCATAGACAGCAACGCAACAATTTCTTAAATGTCTTCGTCAAATTGTTGAATAAAAGGCATTATTTTTCTTTTCTTTGTGCACATTTACATCTACGACGTGATGAGAGGCTGCTGGTGGTTGGAATGAAGAAGAGACCTGGACTATAAATTTCCTGGCATTTAACTGTTGGGCGCTCTCTGCCTCTTTGATCGATTGCTCATACATGTTGTTGTGATACTGTGCTAGCTGGTGAAAATGTGGTGACAGATTGTGCTTTCTGTTCCAAACGAGTGTTGTTTGCCACCTTTGATACCGTGTGAGCCTTACTTTTTTGTTTATTGCTTTGGCATTAGATCACCCCTGAAAATGTTGCCTCTGAATACTTTCATTTCTTTTTTTTTTAAATAAATTGCTTTGTATACATCAAGAGGAGAAGAAGAAGAAGAAGAAGAAGAAGAAGAAAAAACAGAGATACACTTGCACATAATTTGAAATGAAATGATCAAAAATAATCAACAAATAAAATATTCAAGAAATGTTCAATATTGGGTTGATATGAACCAGAAATAAGAATGGTAAAAATTAGCTGATGATGAAGCCACCAATGTTTGTTAATGGTTGAAATTATGATGTCCATGCAAAAATCCCCACTCTAGGAAAGAAATGTTCAATTAGTGGTAATCCAGTGTTGACATAAGCAAGTCAAACTTGATCCAACAGAGAGTCTTCCTTTCTTCCACATGTAGTATCCACCTGCTTTTTGTGTTTGTGTAAAACATCCCAAGTGTTCATGCATCCAGCAACAAACCATAAAGCAAGCAGTTTGTGGAGGCAAACCTTTTGAACTCTTTCCTCATAAGAAAGAAAGCAAGGTATAAAGGTCCATCTAAATAAAAGACACATTCACAATTAGCATTCATGACTGTCTCAATGATCAATACGTACTCAATACAACAATTGCCCATTAAGTTTGAATCACCAAAACAAACAATGCATAAAAACACAACAACACTACTTACAGATTGACCAAAAGGAAACAAATTCCTCAATCATAGGACCTCAGAAAGAAGGTTGGAATAGCACAAGAAAGCCATTACTTCCTCTATCCAAACACCTGCCTACTTCTTCTTCTTCTTCTAGTGTTTAATGGCGGTTTGGCAGACCAACATAAATGGTGCATTTCCGCCACCTACTGATCTGGAGTGTGGCGTGTACTTGGCTTTGGGAAAAAAAAAAAAAATAATAAATTCTATTTACTATTCCTGTTTTATTTAGATATTTAAATAATAATTCATGAATTCTTGATGTGTCTTGTCCCATTTTCCTAGTAATACTTTTATTGAAATTGTATCAACTCCCATCCTTCCCAACTCTTTGACTTTAACTGGTTGCCCTCTCCCCCTTTCATATGCAGCACACATTCTAAAAAGAATATGCTGCAAACTGTTGTTGTTTCTAACTCCCCGCAATTATCACAGTTTTCCTGTATCATGCTTCCCTATTTTATAAAGACTATAATTTAATGCAGTGTGACCAATTCTTAACCTTGTAATAATGACATCTTTTTTCCTATTTCCATCTTTTCCTCTCATTTCCAACCCGTTCCTGAATTTGATAAAGATGTCTTCCTTTAGAGTCATTATTCCATATCTTTTGCCATTTTTTACTAATTTTCAATTGCTATTAACCTCTTGATTTCTGATTTACGTAATGATACATTAATTTCTATTTGTGGATGCTTTAATGCTTTCTTGCCAACTTGTCTACCTCCTCATTACCATCAAAAACAAAATGTGTTTGTAACAAGAGGACACACACCAATACCCCTAACTGCCTTGCTCTAAATAAACCTTGCAAAACTTCAAAATATTAAATCTTGTCGAGATTCCGATTTTCCACTCATAAGACTAGTGAGAGCAGCCATTGAATCCGTACATATCACAATTCTTGATGGTTGAACTTCTTCAATCCACTGTAGTGCTAATATGATAGCTAGTAATTCAGTAGTAAAATACTGACACATCATCCGATATTAATCTTTTTTGCAATTTTTATATTAAATGTAGGAATGAATACTGCTGCTGCTGTTTCTACAAGACTCGGGTTCCTTTGACCCATCTGTAAATACCTGTAAATACTGAATAATATTCTCGATTTACATACTGTTTTTTACTACTAACTTAGTTGGTATGCTTATTTGATTATTTATTTCTTTATGTATTTGTAAGTCAATTAATGGCATAGGATACATCCAAGGGGGAATTGCTGGTATTGGAACAGAAGGGGCTATTAAATATTCTTTCAATCCCAAGCTATTTGCCCTACTTCTTCTTCTTCTTCTACTAACTTTTTATGGCGGATGGCAAACCAACTTTTGGTGCATTTACCGCCACCGACTGGACTGGAGTGTGAAGCACTGATAGGCTGATGACAAAAAAAAAAACCTTATATATTAGATTCTATTAATTATTCCTATTTCTTTAATGTATTTTATAATAGCACCATATATTCTTCTTTGTTCTGCGTTTTCGTTCAAAAGACTTATCATATTGAATGATTCAACACCCATGTTTTTAACTTTATTAATGAGTTTTTTAACCTTTCCTTTCCATATTTTTTTACATTCCATTAATACATGTTTCTATAGTTTCGGGCTGATTACAATAAAATACATTTTACCTGATTCATGTTTTCCTATTTTAAAACAATGAATGATTTAATCTAGTATGCCCTATTCGAATGCGTGAAAATAATTGTATCTTCTTTTCCTGTTCTTAAAAAACATTTCTTCCATTTCCATTTACTTTTCTGTTTAATATTATACATAAAAAAAAAACCTGCCCTTGTTTATCACAGTTTCCATTCCTCTTGCCATTTGTTATTCATGAATTCTTTCATTTTCCCTTTAACTTCATTTTTGCTCAGAGGTCACTTGAATATCTAGTTCTGTATTTTTAAGAGCTTGCTTAGCAAGCTTATCAACCACTTTCATTAGCCTCCTACTCCCACATGAGCAGGAACCCCACAAAAAATTTTATCTCAAGCTTACTTTACTTACTCTTAACACAACTTTGCAAGAATTTCATATCTAATGTCTTGCCTTGATGATTTTAATCCACTTGCAAGACTAGATAATGCTGCGTAAGAGTCAGAACAGATTACAACTAAGCTTGGTTTTACCTCCTCTACCCACTGCCTACTTCTTCAAGTCTAGTACCTGGCTAAATACTCATCTAGGAAGATGGTTATTGCCACCTAATGGCAGGGAAAAACACAACTGCTAAGGTAACAGTGTTAGATCTGTTACAATGTGTTCATAGAAATGATTTGAGTCTCATGTGATGTGAGTGTAGCTCAGGTTTAACATTCATTGATAGAAATTCACTGAAACGTATTTGTAAAATATGAACAATTCTTTCTTTAGTTTTATAGTTTTTCTCCTTGTTCTCCTGCCACCTGATCCTTATCAAAATCTGCAAATAACTATGCACAAAGTTAGTGATATACAGTATATAGTCCATAAGAATCCTGCATATTCATTGGTGAAATAATGTAACCCCCCCATAAAAAAAATAAATAAAAAAAAAATAAATAATGTAATGTAAATACCCAAAAAGATTAGATCACAAATTAAATGTATAAGATTATGAACTATAACAAATGAAGACCTTGATAACTTTATTGACAGGCATGAGAACTTTCCCTCAAAGTTGTGAGAATAGTTTGAGATATTATTTAACACCCTTTTCCTTCTTACATGAGAGTTTTCCAGATGCCAATCTCAGTGTGACTGACAGGAAACTGTGGCAGATCTTCAAGAAATGTCATGCTCATTGCACACTTTGAAACAGAAGGCAAAGATTGTTTCCGGTGCTGCAGCTGAAGGTGCTGTGGTCATTAAGACTAAATGAGGAACCGACTGCGACAAATAATAGAAAGTCTATTATTTGTTAAATCATGAAAGTTATGTGCTAACATGAAAATGTATTGTATTTTATAGTATTTCAGATTGTCTCAATCTTTTCAGTAATTCAGTCCTTGTGTTTTTGAATGTTTTAAAATTTTCATTATTTTAATGTCTTGTGGTCAGCAGACGGAAGCATGAAGTTCTCCACAAATCTTGGTAAACGGGTGCAGTGACTTCTGTTTTCAAAAAAAATACAATGGACCAACACCAGCAGATGACATTGCACCCCAAATCATTACAGACTGTGAAAACTTAACACTGGACTTCAAGCAACTTGTGCTATGAGCTTCTCCACCCTTCCTCCAGACTCTAGGACCTTGGTTTCCAAATGAAATACAAAACGGAAAAGAGGACTTTGGACCACTGGGCAAGAGTCCAATTCTTATTCTCCTTAGCCCAGGTAAGATGCCTCTGACGTTGTCTGTGGTTCAAGAGGAATACGACAATTGTAGCTAAATTCCTTGACATGTCTGTGTGTGGTGGCTCTTGATTCCTTGACCCCAGCCTCAGTCCATTCCTTGTGAAGTTCACTCAAATTCTTCAATCGATTTTGCTTGACAATCCTCATGAGGCTGTGCTTTTCTCGGTTGGTTGGGCATCTTTTTTTCCACACTTTTTCCTTCCACTCAACTATCTGTTAGCATGCTTGGATACAGCACTCTGTGAACAGCCAGCTTCTTTGGCAATGGATGTTTGTGGCTTAGCCTCCTTGTGAAGGGTGTCAATGATTGTCTTCTGGAACCCTGTCAGATCAGCAGTCTTCCCCATGACTGTGTAGCCTAGTGAACCAAACTGAGAGAACATTTTGAAGGCTCAGGAAACCTTTGCAGGTGTTTTGAGTTGATAAGCTGATTGGCATGTCACCATATTCTAATTTGTTGAGATAGTGAATTGGTAGGTTTTTTGTTAAACAGTGAGCCAAAATCATCACAATAAGATAAAAGAACCAAAGACTTAAACTAACAAAGACTTAAACTACTTCAGTCGGTGTGCATTGAATTTATTTAATACACAAGTTTCACAATTTGAGCTGAATTACTGAAATAGACTTTTCCACGACATTCTAATTTATTGAGAAGCACCTGTATATACTGGTGCTGGTCATACAATTAGAATATGATCAAAAGATTTATTTATTTCACTAATTCCATTCAAAAAGTGAAACTTGTATATTATATTCATTCATTACAAACAGACTGATATATTTCAAATGTACAGCACTCAATACTTAGTTGGGGCTCCTTTTGCCTGAAATACTGCAGCAATGTGGCGTGGCATGGAGTCGATCAGTCTGTGGCACTGCTTAAGTGTTATGAGAGCCCAGGTTGCTGTGCCTTTCCTCTCTTCCTCCAGACTCTGGGACCCTGATTTCCAAAGGAAATGCAAAATTGACTTTCATCAGAGAACATAACTTTGGACCACTCAGCAGCAGTCCAGTCCTTTTTGAAGCGAGACTCTTCTGACGCTGTCTGTTGTTCAAGAGTGGCTTGACACAAGGAATGTGACAGCTGAAACCCATGTCTTGCATACGTCTGTGCAGTGTGGTTCTTGAAGCACTGACTCCAGCTGCAGTCCACTCTTTGTGAATCTCCCCCACATTTTTGAATGGGTTTTGTTTCACAATCCTCTCCAGGGTGCGGTTATCCCTATTGCTTGTACACTTTTTTTCTACCACATCTTTCCTTCCCTTCACCTCTCTATTAATGTGCTTGGACACAGAGTTCTGTGAACAGCCAGCCTCTTTTGCAATGTACTTTTGTGTCTTGCCCTCCTTGTCAATGGTTGTCTTTTGGACAGCTGTCAAGTCAGCAGTCTTCCCCATGATTGTGTAGCCTACAGAACTAGACTGAGAGACCATTTAAAGGCCTTTGCATGTGTTTTGAGTTAATTAGCTGATTAGAGTGTGGCACCAGGTGTCTTCAATATTAAACCTTTTCACAATATTCACAATATGGAGTGCCACAAGGATCTGTCCTAGGTCCTCTGCTATTTTCAATACACATGTTGCCCCTTAGTAATATCATTAGAAAATACAGGATTAGTTTCCACCTTTATGCTGATGATACTCAACTATATATCTCAACGAGACCAGATGAAACTTCTAAATTATCTTAGCTAACAGAGTGTGTTAAAAATGTAAAATATTGGATGACCAATAATTTTCTCCTATTAAATTCAGATAAGACAGAGAAATTACTTATTGGACCAAAAAACATTACACAGAATCTCGTAGATTACAATTTGCAATTAGATGGATGTACTGTTACTTCCTCTACTGTCAAAAATCTGGGTGTTATATTAGACAGTAACTTGTCTTTTTGAAAATCATATTTCCCATGTTACAAAAAACAGCATTTTTCCACGCTTAGAAACATTGCCAAGCTATGAAACATGTTACCTGTTTCTGATGCAGAAAAGCTAGTTCATGCATTCATGACCTCTAGACTGGACTATAGTAATGCACTGCCAGGTGGTTGTCCTGCATCCTCAATAAACAAGCTACAGGTAGTCCAAAATACAGCGGCTAGAGTCCTTACCAGGTCAATAAAATATGATCATATTACCCCAATTTTACAGTCCCTGCACTGGCTACCCATTAAGTTCCGTATCATTTACAAAATATTATTACTTACTTATAACGCCCTTAATGGTTTAGCTCCTGCATACCTAACTAGTCTTCTACCATGCTACAATCCATCACGCTTCCTAAGGTCACAAAACGCTGGACTTTTGATAGTACCTAGGATAGCAAAGTCCACTAAAGGAGGTAGAGCTTTTTCGCATTTGTCTCCCAGACTCTGGAATAGCCTTCCTGATAATGTTCGGGGTTCAGACACACTTTCTCTGTTTAAATCTAGATTAAAACACACACCTCTTTGGCCAAGCATTCAAATAATGCATCTCATAATTTTGGACTGCAGTTATATATGATCAAATGTGCATTATTATTCTTTAGCTTGGTTTAAACAAATAAATTTTAATTGGCTGGAACAGCAGCTACGCTAATTATGTCTCTATTTGTTTCTCTTTTTTACCACGGGTAACTAGGATTTACACAAGCTCCAGTCTGGATCCAGAACACCTGAGAAGAGATGATGCCAACCCCTCAGAGGACCTCAGATGATGCTAATCCAGAGACAACATACAGAACTACCACATTTTGCTATAAATTTGATTGCATAATTGTTGTTAATAGTGTTAATCGTCTGTTTGTGTTTTATTGTGTGTTTTATTGATTTTTCCGTACATTTCTGCCGTATGCGCATAAACTGACAATCACCACTGATAAGCTACTACTAAATTTTGTAACTTAATTTTCTGTAAAGTTGCTTTGCAATGATTTGTATTGTAAAAAGTGCTGTACAGATAAACTTGAATTGAATTGAATTGAATGTTTATGTTTTGTGTTGTAATGAGTTTTGGATTTTCCTTAGTTGTCAAATATAATCATCAAAATTAAAAGAAATAAATATTTGGAATATATCAGTCTGTGTGTAATGAATTAATATAATATACAAGTTTCACATTTTGAATGGAATTAGTGAAATAAATCGACTTTTTGATGATATTCTAATTCTATGACCAGCACCTGTGTATATATATAACTGCATTGTGAAAGCAAATTGCCATTAAGCAAAATTACTATTGACTTTTTGTTATTTGCATAACTGAATCTTTCTGAACTGACTCTGAGAGCTGAATGACTACATTAGTGTGTTTTAGCAGTGAGTAGCACATCCGGTTTATGTGTGAGTTATGCATGTAAAGATCTTTACAACAGCATATGAATGTGAAATTTACTTTAATATGATTGCATAAAACAAAGACTACACCAGAAACATGAAAAAGTGATGAAGATTAAATGCAAAACAATACAGTGTTTTATACTGTATGTACATTTTATATCTGCATGTATTATTAAATGCAGCCTGTTAGACTGGTTATTATGCAGAGAAATGAAAGAGAGCCTGTAATGTTTACCATACAGTACTGCAGATGAAGTTCACTACGCTGAAAAATATAGTGTCACAAGCATAATTCATGTGTGTTATGCAGACACCTTATGGTTATATATCCTTATGTTGAAACAGTTAAATAGATTAAGCTTTATAGTCAAATATCATGACATCACAACCAACCCATCTTACCAGACCTACTCAGACTGAACTAGTCTCTTCAGGGTTTTGTGATGTTTGAATTCTGAGATTCTGCCTGCAGACCAGCACACACAGGAGAGGATCTGAAATCAATCTCACACTCATCAAGAAGATAGGATTAAGCCAAACAGGAAGAGACTGACATAATACTGGATTGATTATGAAAATGAAATTGAGTAAAATGAAGGGCAGATAAATTACCAGCAGACTGAATATGAAAACAACCAAAATATGATGATCTGGTTTTCTGGAAGAGTGATGATCAGCAGAAAATGAAGCTCCACAAGATATTACCCATGTTATCACTGATGCAATCAACACAAAAACAATAAAAAACAAATAATACTTGTAGAAAAAAATATGTCCGATAATGATCCAGAGAAACACAAGTATGTAGTAAATTATGAAACGCGGAGAAGAGAAAACAGAAGCAGTATACAGTGGATATTTCACTGAGAGAATTCCCTCTAGCGCCACCAGCTGGTTTAAGAGGAGACCACAGACTCTTGACGACCACCATAAAGCCCAAAAAAACCAACATGTCCAATCCATGTACCAGGAGAACTCCTCTAGGAGATGTTTTGCCAGGATGTATGGACTCAAGAGAAGCTCAACAAAGTCAGTGAGGAGGAGGAGGATGATGAAGAATGAAATCTGCTGTCCATTCTTTCTGTGATGAATTAAATCGCTGAGAGACCAAGCAAGAGCTGGTAGACCTGCACACACACTAATGAAGATGAAGATGGACCATCTGACCCTTTTCTCCAGCCAGCCAACTTCCAGCTCCCAATGAAATGTATGATTTTCCATATTCTAGTCTTTCTTCGATCTCTTTGTGATATCCAGCTGAAAATCTGTAAGTGAATAAATAAGGGGGGGGAATAGTTTCTGTTCTGAATAAATGCTGAGCATCTTTCAGAAGATACAAAGCTAAACAAACAATGACTCAGAATCATCAGGCTGAAAACATTCATGCATTCCAGTCTGCATTACATGCCAGTTCATATTTAATGTCAACGTGTGTGCATGTGTGTGTATATATATAAAATATAAAACTGTGTCTTACCTAGATATATTCAGGAGATTTCTACATCGCTGTGCTCATGGCATAAGAGTGTTTCCAATCTGGGTTGATTTCTTCTCTTGCTCTGTCTGTGTGCCTTGCTCTTTCTTCCTTTTTTCTACATCTGGCTTTTCTTTGATGGCTTATCTTGTGGTTTGATCTCAGCTTTCATATTTGAGGTCTGTCTGTTGTTTCAGTAAGAATAATGAATAATCTTTACTCAAACCATAATGTTTAAAAGTATTAAGAAAACTAAATTAAGTAAAACATTACCGTATCTAAATGTTTTACTGTATCCATAAATGTAGTGTAGATTTGTGCAAATTGTAGTTTTATTGTAAATAAACAAACATACATTTCAAATTTTTATAAAGTTGGTAGAAATATATCTGTACCAGCCTTACCTAAATCTACACCTATGATTGTGTGTTTACATGTAGTACCTCTGCCGTGTTGATCATTGTTCAGCAGCTCATTCTGTGCAGTACCATGTGGCCACTGAAATTACTCATGTGATGAAAAAAAAAAAAGAAAAAAAAAAAAAAAAACTCTTACTGAGGCCTCACAAACATGAGAGCTGTATGTGAGAAACCACCAGAAGGGAGAAATACCACAAGCTCATGAAGAAAAAAATATTATTATTATTATTATTATTATTATTATTATTATTATTATTATTATTATTATTTAATTTCTGTACTCAAGAGGAATAGTTTGTTCAATGAACTATGAAGGACAATTTCCATGCAATTAGTTTAAGCCAGTACAATGAGAATAAAACATATATTTAAACAAATAATACACTGTTAAACCAACTTAAATTTAAGTGCCTGTGTCATACTAACTAACAATAGCGCATGTATGCTAAAGAACATTTTGTTGTTGTATACAACATAATAATCAACAACAGTAACTGTGACTTTTCTCAGTACTGGCATTAGCAAGTTTTCGCTCTTTGGCTGAAGCGACAGACATCATGGCTGTCACGTAACCACCCACAGCCTGAGCACAAGCACCACTCTTCTGTACAATGACAACCACAAAACTCAAAACATAACTTCGACACATTTTAACAAAGTGATTTGAACATTCGACACATTTTAACAAAGTGATTTGGAGGAGTTTAATTTTTATTTAGTGTATGTTTTTTTTGCAGTTTTTTGGGGATTATATGTTTGTCTTTGTTTTATTGTGGATATTTTGTTGATTTGCCATCGTCCTCAGTCATCTCTCCTTACACCGTGTCTACACCGGATGTGACAGTTGTTTTCCCTTATAAGATTTACACACCCCCTAACTCCTGCTATTTTTAAATTATTATTATTATTATTATTATTATTATTATTATTATTATTATTATTATTTTTACTTATGCAACCCCATTTCAAAAAATATTTAAATACAAAAATTCTAATATTTTTATATTAATATACTAGCTTGCATTTACATTGCTTAATGGACATATATTTTAACACGCTTCCTCCCGTTCAGTTATTACAATGTCAATCATTGCATTTATAGAAACTTCAAATATAGAAACTTTTAACCTACTTTTGACTAATTGCAGCAACGTTTTTGGAGTGAAAAATGCATCCCTCCTGGTGCTTATTTGGTTATTTGCTTATATGGATTCATATGTTGGTTGCCAAATCTATTTTGCCACCATCCCATTATTACAGTTTCCTCTTGCTTTCGTTTGAGGGTGCTTTTCACTGTGTGAGAAAATAGACCTGTGGCGTGAGAGCATTAGAACAATTGCATGAGTCTCACACTGAATGTGTGAGAGTTGGCAGCCTTGCATTTACTCATATGCATAATCTTCAGATCAACCCTGCCAAACTGCAAGCACATTGCACACAGTTTACTAAATGTAAAACACTCGTATAGACCAGCATGAATATGAATGTGAGGTTCATGATCACATAATATACAGACAGAGAATTTACACTTTGAAAAATGAAATATGAAGTGAGGAATAAAGATTAAACAGAAAACATTTATGTTATTGAATTATATGTAAATTGTACATTTCCATGCATTTTAGATTGCAATGTATTAGTTCCCTTTCGAACTTCAACACTATGAGGAACTTCATCAGCATGACCAGTGTCAAAGTGTGTGTGACAAATACACCAATTTTATTGGCCAATGGAAAGTTTAAAAGGAAGCTTGCAAAACACATCATCAGCTTATTTGTCTTCAGGAGCAGGGGTGCCCGATCCTGTTCCTGGAGATCTGCCTACCTGCAGAGTTTAAGTTCTAACCCTGGTTGAACATACGTGCCTGTAATTATTAAGTGTTTCTGAGATATTAATTAGCTGGTTCAGGTGTGTTTAAGAAGGGTTACAGCTAAACTTTGCACACTGAGGAAGGCTTTAAACCGAAACGTTTCTGGTAAATATTCTGAGAATGATACCTCTACTGGGGCAACAGTAACGACAGGGGTCTAAGTCTCAGAGAAAGAGTGTCACATATGCTTTCAGCATATTAATATGACAGACCCGTGATTTCCTCCTATGATTAGCGGTGTAAACAACATACATGTCACTCAGTTTCTCTTTAATTTCATAGGGTCCAGTAAATTTAGCTTATAGCGTCGAACCAGGCACAGGAAGTAAAACGAGAACTTTGTCTCCAATTTGGAACTAGCACTGCACAGCCTAGCCGAGTTTTCATTTGGTCTTGTGCACAACCAAGGAAGCATTTTGTCAGTTTCCAAACCTTATGCAGGTTTCCAAACCTTAAAAATCTTCAATGGACCATGCACAGTGTGCCCAAAGATCAACTTGGAAAGGACTGAATCCTAAGAAAGATTTAGTGGTGGTACGAATTGGCAATAACAACGAGACTTCTTCATCCCATTATTTTTGTTGTTCAACACAAAACGTTCGGAGTATGGATTAAGAGTTTGATGAAACTGTTCGATGGCACCTGAGGGTGATACACACTAGATACTTGATGTTTGACATTAAATTGGTTATTAATTTGGACACTTTAGACCTTAAATTAGTTCCATTTGAGGTCAAGTCTGAAGTCTATAAAAATGTGACTCGAGTGCAACTCGAGTCTGAGTTACTAACTCTAGTGCCCATCTCTGCTGTAAGTCTTATCGGTATTGAGTAATAGAACTTTGAACACACTGAAAAAGAAGTGTGTTCAAAGTGTGTACATATATATATATATATATATATATATATATATATATATATATATATATATATATATATATATATATATTTTATATATTTTGTAAACAGATGCCTGCAAATGACTATAGCTGTGAGCTATTAGCTGGGAAATACAATGGGAACACAGAATTAAGCCTTACCAAACCAAATTTAAAATTTGATAACAATACCTAAGAAAATTTATGTTTTATACATTTATTTAAATTTATGTTGTAAGGGTGGTTCCCCTACAGTGGTTCAGGCTGTAGGATTGCCGAAGGAATAAAGAAATGACATCAGCACGATGGTATAACTGTACATTTCTAGTCTAATACCACCCACTGCCCAGAGGTGGAAAGAGTACAAAAATATTCTACTCAAGTAAAAATACCATTACATTAATGAAATTTTCCTTAAGTACAAGTAAAAGTACCAGTCTAAAAATCTACTCAAGTAAAAGTAAAAAGTAGCTCATTTAAAATTTACTCAGAGTAAAAATTACTTAGTTACATTTTAACAGTGGGAGGGAGTCAAAAATGAAACAGGCCAAGGGTGTCAAACTCAGTTACTGGAAGGCCACAGTCCTGCACACAGGGGCGCCGCCAGGAATTTTGGGCCCCATGACAAAAAAATCTAATTGGGCCCCCTCTGCGCAGCTGTTGTCACCACATCTCTAGGACCTAACTGTCCCATCAAAAGCTTTACATAACTCTAATCAAAGGCTTGCAGCTGTCTTGCTTCTTGTAGTTCAATACTAGAACTAGCACAATATTTACTGCTGGTGATTAGTAAATGCAAGTCTGCATACAGTATGCAGTTCACTATTTGATGCAAGATTAAAAGCCACCATAAAAATGTCCTTAAAGCAACACTATGTAAAAATTTTTTACCTTAAAATAATGTTTCCAAAATCGTTTCAGTGGTTCATCAAGTCGTAACAGGGTGAAAGGCACTTATGCCACAAACCTAGGTCAACATCCTGCCTTTGACTTCTGCCTTCTTCCACCATGCATATCTCATTCTCATCATCACTGTAACTTTCTTTCCCTTCTACCTTTCCTTCCACACTTCTTCCTCTTTCTATTTGAGAGGGCCCTGGCTCTGTAGGATGCACACAATGCATGTGGATATACATATATACTGTGATATAAACAGTATATTAAAATATGCCATATACCAACTAAATGACACTAACACTACAGAACAGTGACACAAATTACCTATAGTTCTGTATTACCACCACTTGATTACATACATTAGATACGATAGATTTGTGTGTGTGTGTGTGTGTGTGTAAGCTTCTCAAAAAATTGCCCTTTATGATGGGAATAATAAAGTCTGTATCTATAGATATCATTTAACGGCCAAAATTCAGTCTAAATGAACACATCCAACTGGATTATTTTAATATTGTCTGTAACTTACATGCAGGTTGAGGTAAGCTACTCATTGTTTTTAACTGCATCCAGTACAGACATTTTTTATTTATGTCATAATGGTCATTATGTGAGAAAATAATTTGTGTTTGATTTCTGTCATTAATAAATATTTCATTTTCTTTTTTGTTATGGTAAAAAAAGAGCAAGACAGAGAACCCCACACAGACTCCCTGGAATGAAGCTAAGTCATTAACACAGTGCTGCTCATCATCATCATGGATGTTTTATTTTTTGGTCAATGGTGATATTTAACTTTTATTGCCAAAATAAGTAAAATCCAAGACATCATTCCTTTTATTATTATTTGAAATATACTCAATGATGATGGTTTTTATAGTGTATAATATAATAAAAATTTTAAATTAGTTTGTACCTATTTGTTGGGGCCCCTGTCAGTCAGAATTGTCCTAACTTTTCCCCACTATACGGCGCCCATGCCTGCACAGTTTAGATATAACCCTAATTAAACACACCTGATCCAGCAAATCTTATCATTTAGGCTTATTTGAAAACTACATGATATGTGTGCTGGAGCAGGGTTAGAACTAAACTCTGCAGGAACTGAGTTTGACACCCCTGGGATAGGCCTATTAATCTCAGACTAGTTGTTTTTAATTAAAGGAATCAGTTATTTAGAAAATAAGACATTTAGGCTGTTACCAGGCAAATCAGTATCAACAAAGTCATCTTTTAATGCAGAGGAAATGCAGAAGCTTTATCGGAAGTGGTATTAAGATGTATTTACACACTGTTTAGTGCAGGACAAGAATGCATTTAACCTGCAGTTACAAATGCATGAATAATGTTTTGATATGCAAGACATAAAATGTTGAATTCTCATTTGAAATTATAAGAAATTAATTATTAAAAAAAATCAAAAGATACTTTAAATGTGAAATTAAAATGGGCAGTATGTGTCAGCAAGTCACTGTTAATAAGTGAGTCATTGCGATTGAACCGAATCATTTAAACAGTTGATTCATTCAGGAACGAAACACTATCATGTTGCTCAGAGACGCAAAACTGTGCTTTGGTGGCTGTGTTTGGAGTTATTATTTGTTGTAGAAATAGAGCAAAAACAGGCAATATGGTGTCTAAAACGCAAGTCTCTTAACTTGTTTACTGACCTGTTGTTAATATATATATATATATATATATATATTATGTGTGCATATGTAATCATGATGATTTTTGGAGGAAAAGACGGCATTCTTTGTGTGATTTTGATTTACTATATGAAATGATATAAATATGTACATTTTCTGCCCCTATATCTTTAATTTTGTGATCATTCTAAATGCACTTTACAAGACTGAATTACACAGTGAAAGAACGCACTATAAATGCGCACGCACATCATTAAAACAACAATTATGATTTTATTGTAGACGATATATATCGCACACTCCGCACCACTGTCTTTTTGGCTAATTTGTGCAAAACCTCTTGCTAAAATGTCTAAGCTTCATTTTAACCACCAGTGCAATGATGCAATTATTTAGCTTACCTCTACATGCTTGCGAAGGGTTGATGTCTTGTCGAGATTTTATAAGCGTGAACTCATGAAATGATGTTTTATTAATGTGTTTAGCACGTTATTGACTCGAGCTCACAAATATCAAATCAAATCAAATCAAGCTCATAAAGTCACTGTAGATCTCTCAAAAACCTTTTTGTGTGCTGACAATTCTGCTGATACAGAGGAAAAAGCTGATTTGGTTAAGGTAAAAATGTGTGCGCTTCCTAATGTTGAATTTGCGATTTGGAAAAACCAAGTTAATTAAGGCACAACGTGCCGATCAAACTCTGTGTCACTGTGTATGGTGGTACGATACAAATCTTAACATTTGCAATACAATCCATCGAGGTACGATACAAATCTTAACATTTGCAATACAATTAAATCAGGTTTTTCCTCTGTATCAGCAGAATTGTCAGCACACAAAAAGGTTTTTGAGAGATCTACAGTGACTTTATGAGCTTGATTTGATTTGATATTTATGAGCTCGAGTCAATAACGTGCTAAACACATTAATAAAACATCATTTCACGAGTTCACGCTTACATATAATTAGCTGAAGTATGATAATGCATATTTGACATGCTGTCTGAGGAAGGGCTCCGAGCTTGGGAATGGCCTGAACCTAGAATACCCCTCAAAAAAGCAGTTGAGCAAAGGACAGCCACCAGACTAAGAACACCCCCCCCCCCCCCCCCAAAAAAAAAAAAAAAAAAAAGCATTGAGTACTGGAGGGGGCTGATGTTTTGAGAAGTCACCTGATTGGCAAGCTGGAAGAGCCTATGTACTCCGGCGGGAGTGACTTATGCGTTGGAAGAGTAGGCCCTACCAGCTGCTGGTACTGGACTACATGGTTTGGGTGCCTGGTCAGGAGGGCTCGAGCCGATGCTCAGCGGGACCTCACAGCATTGGAACAGGCGAGCCCTACCAGCGAATGGGGAGGAGCAGCCTGATTGTATAGCCCGACCAGGAGGCTGACAAGCCCCTGCTAATCAGTGGGCAAAGGGCAAATGGCTGACCGAGAGGGCCCATGAAGCCTCCAACTGGAGATCAAGACTCAGGACGACGGACGTGTGGGTCTTCTCGGTTTGGCAGATAAAAAGGCTTTGGGCTGTCCAACAAGGAGAACTCTTGCGAGATCCGATGGGAGATCAAGACTTATGGCATCGGATGTTATATTTGTTATTTCTGGTTTTCTGGATGTTGTCATTGAAATGGGACATATATGACATTTGATATTTTTATGATTGTGTTTACATGTACTTTAATACCTTCAGCCCTGTTGATCAATGTTCAACAGCTCATAAAATGCAGTGTTTTATACATGATACACTGAAATGAATTAAGTCTCATGTGTGTGATGTGTGTACAACATTTGTTGAAATAAATAGTTCTTTAGTTGTAAAAATGGCCAAAAGTGCACCAACCTAAAAAAAATTCTACTGAGGTCCCACAAAATGAGAGATGCAAGCGAGAAACCCCCAGAAAGGGAAAATAGTGTGAGTGTCACAGCTACACCGGGCTACATCTTTTGTGTGAACTAGTTTGTGTAACAAATTTACTGTCTATTGTCTATTGTTACATAACGACTTCCCTGTGTATTCCTCGTTGTTCCTCCAGCATCCTTGTCTCTGCCATTCTCACTTGTTTTCCCGCAAATTTCTTGTGTTCTTCTTGTATCCCTCGTCAACCGGCAAGATAAGACTGTTTGTTATTTAAATTCCAGTTGTTCTGTTATATTATTCTGCTGAATAAATAATCACCTGTTGTCACTGTTTTCACTCACTCTCAAAGCCCAGCTTGTTCAAATGGCAGGTGGTCTTGATCATTATGGACAATCCTGACAATCGGTTTGGTATGTGACATACATGTTCCTGTTATTCAGATAAGTGATATTTATGTTCTAGCGGCGCCCCTTGTGGACAAATAAAGAATACCCACCACTATTGGATGCATTGTTTTGTCTACTTTGTTATATCTAGACACAAATTATTGTTAATTTATTTATTTGGGCATTTACTTCTTCAACTTCAACTTCAGCTTTATTTATAAAGCACTTTTAAGACCACTATGTGGAAACCAAAGTGCTGTACAGGAAGACTAAATAAAAATATAAGAATAAAATCAAGCATAAAACATTATAAACATACCACAACAAAGAACAAATTACAAAACATTTTTAAATGCTAATGAAAACAAATGAGTTTTAAGCCACTCTGAAATACAAGACGTATAGGAGAAGATTTTACAGAGAGAGGAATTTATGTTGTGCAATATTTATATGCTTGTATCAATGTTAATTTCTAAAAAAAAGTTTGCACACAATAGGCTAAGCCACTTTGAAACTCTCCTGCTATTTTATTTATTTTATTATTTTATTTTAATATAGGCTACACTATGAACATAACATTTCAAACATACTGAAATACTTTAGCCACAGAGCGAAGGCGGAGTGGTGTTTCTGGTATCAGTGAGCACGGAGTGGGAAATTGTGAACTCGAAGCGGAGCTGGAGCAGAGTGATTATAAAATGCTCTGAGCGCGGAGGGGAAATTGCTGCCGCTCCACTCCGCTCACATACTTTGGTTCTGACTGATTATCTGCAGTGTAATTCATCGAAATTAGTGCTAAATTCTGAGATCCTTCCATTTCACTGCTGTACATTTATTATGTACATGTATATACATGTATATATTTAATATATATATATATATATATATATATGTGTGTGTGTTTTGTTTGTATATAAAATATTTTTTTTTTTGTTTATTTGATTTTAATATTTAATTTAAATTTATTTTGATTTTTAATTTTATTGATTTTTGTTTTTGGATTGGCAAAGTAAATTTAACTCCAGTAACAGCAATGGCCAAGCCAAAGTCTTTGGTCAAATTAAATACTATTAAAATGTTAGAACTGCCTTTTAGCTGTGCTGTAAGAACAGGAACACTTGTCTGTCATCTCATCATTCTTGTAAAATACTTGAGTTCTGATCAACTCAGTGAAAAACATCACTAAAGCCATCTTTTTAAGCTGCCTGCAGATTACCACATCACCATAATCCTCATAATAATTGCGCACACTATTTATTGTCCTGACTCACCTGGCTAGCATTTTTTATTTTTACTTTTTGAATGTGCTGTATGTGTGCTTTGTGTTGTTTTTAAATAAGCTTTCTTTAAAGATGGAGCATTCTGTCAATTGTTCTCCATCTTGCTCCATCATATATGCACACAAACTTGGTATGTGGTGCCATTGTGCGTGTGGCTGCCATTGTATCATACAAGTGTTGCACACTGCCAGTGAGTGAGCAGTGACAACCTAATATGATTGTAAAGCACATTGGGTGTAACATAGTACATAAAAAAAGTAATATATAAATAAGTTTAATAACAGGATAAGATGTAGGAATAAAAATATATATAGAGTGAGAAGCAAAATGCATGTGTGTGTCTTGTAGACAGCAAATTGCTTTACAGTGCAACCTAATGGTTATCAAAAAAATCAAAAGATATATTGAAACACATTGATAGACCTGAGCCCTCAGTCGAAATATCATGAGATCACAACCAGCCCATCTTATGAGAGACCTCCTCAGACTCCAACTAGTCCTTTCACGGTTTTGTGATGTTTGAATTCTGAGATTCTGCCTGCAGACCAGCACACACAGGAGAGGATCTGAAATCAATCTCACACTCGTCAGGAAATAAGGAATAAACCAAAGAGGAGAAAGCTTTGAAGGTCGAGCAAAAAATACAAAGAAACGGAGTGCCACAAAGGGCAGATAAAGCACCAGGACTGTGTATATGAAAACAACCGAAATATGATGATCTGGTTTCTGGATGTGTGAGAGTGACGATTTTTGTAGCAAGAACATGAAGGTTCATAAGATATTATCCATGTGCATCACTGACGCAATCAACACACATACAGCAATATAGAAAATATAAACAGGATGTAAAAAATATTGACCAATAATGATACAGAGAAGACACAAGGATGTAGAAAATGGATAAACATGTGAAGTAGAAACAAACCGCATACACTGTATTTAACTGAAGAATTCCCTCTAGTGCCACAGCTGGTTTAAGAGGAGACCAAAAAACTCTGATGCCCCCCATAAAGACCACAAAACCCAATTGTCGCATCCTTATAGAGGGTCTTCCATCAAGGAGATGTTTTAACAGTGTGTATGACTCACAGAAAAAGCTGAACAAAGTCAGTGAGGATGAGAGGATATGAAGACTGAATAACTTGGTCCCTGTCTTCTTGTTAATTAGATCACCTGACAGACCAACAAAGCTGTAGACCGGCACACACACTAATTGAGGGTAAGATGGACAATCTGACCTGTCTCGCCAGCCCGTCCAACTTCCCAGCTTCCCATTAAATGGTAGTTTTCCATGTTTCTAGGCTCTCTTGATCTCGCTCTGTTTCATTCAGCTGAAATGATGTAAGAACAGGAACACTTGTCTGTCATCTCATCATTCTTGTAAAATACTTGAGTTCTGATCAACTCAGTGAAAAACATCACTAAAGCCATCTTTTTAAGCTGCCTGCAGATTACCACATCACCATAATGCTCATAATAATTGCGCACACTATTATTGTCCTGACTCACCTGGCTAGCATTTTTTAATTTTTACTTTTTGAATGTGCTGTATGTGTGCTTTAATGTGTTGTTTTTAAATAAGCTGTCTTTAAAGATGGAGCATTCTGTCAATTGTTCTCCATCTTGCTCCATCATATATGCACACAAACTGCTGGTATGTGGTGCCATTGTGCTGTGGCTGCCATTGTATCATACAAGTGTTGCACACTGCCAGTGAGTGAGCAGTGACAACCTAATATGATTGTAAAGCACATTGGGTGTAACATAGTACATAAAAAAAGTGCTATATAAATAAGTTTAATAACAGGATAAGATGTAGGAATAAAAATATATATAGAGTGAGAAGCAAAATGCATGTGTGTGTCTTGTAGACAGCAAATTGCTTTACAGTGCAACCTAATGGTTATCAAAAAAATCAAAAGATATATTGAAACACATTGATAGACTGAGCCTCAGTCGAAATATCATGAGATCACAACCAGCCCATCTTATCAGACCTCCTCAGACTCCAACTAGTCCTTTCACGGTTTTGTGATGTTTGAATTCTGAGATTCTGCCTGCAGACCAGCACACACAGGAGAGGATCTGAAATCAATCTCACACTCGTCAGGAAATAAGGAATAAACCAAAGAGGAGAAAGCTTTGAAGGTCGAGCAAAAAATACAAAGAAACGGAGTGCCACAAAGGGCAGATAAAGCACCAGGACTGTGTATATGAAAACAACCGAAATATGATGATCTGGTTTCATGGATGTGTGAGAGTGACGATTAGCAGAACATGAAGGTTCATAAGATATTATCCATGTGATCACTGACGCAATCAACACACATACAGCAATATAGAAATAATAAACAGGATGTAAAAATATTTGACCAATAATGATACAGAGAAACACAAGTATGTAGAAAATTATAAAACATGGTGAAGAGAAAACAGAAACCGCATACAGTGGATATTTAACTGAGAGAATTCCCTCTAGCGCCACCAGCTGGTTTAAGAGGAGACCACAGACTCTTGATGCCCACCATAAAGACCACAAAACCCAAATTGTCCAATCCTTATAGGAGGGGATCTCATCAAGGAGATGTTTTAACAGTATGTAGGGACTCAAGAAAATCTCAACAAAGTCAGTGAGGAGGAGGAGGATAATGAAGACTGAAATACGGTGTCCATTCTTTCTGTGGTGAATTAGATCACCGACAGACCAAACAAGAGCTGGTAGACCTGCACACACACAAATGATGGTGAAGATGGACAATCTGACCTTTATCTCCAGCCGGTCAACTTCCAGCTTCCATTTAAATGGATAGTTTTCCATGTTCTAGTCTCTCTTTTATCTCGATCTGTTATTCAGCTGAAAATATGTAAGTGAATAAGTAAAAAAAAAAGTGCTGAATGCTAAGCAACTTTCAGAAGATACGAAGCTTACAATTTAAGCTTAACGTAAAAACTCAGAATCCTCAGGCTAAAAACATTCATGCATTCTAGTCTGTATTGCATGTTAGTTTATATTTAAGTAAAACAACAATAACAACTGTGTCTTACCTGAATATTTTCAGGAGATTTTTGTACTGTGCTCATGACATAAAAACATTTCCAGTCTTGGATGATTTCATCTCTCACTCTGTCTGTGTTTCTTGTCCTTTTTTACTTTTTGTCTACCGCTGGTTTCTGGTTGCTGGTTTATCTGATAGTTTGATCTTCTCTCTCATATCTGAGATCTGACTGGTTTCAAAAAGAAGCACGAATAATCTTTACTTAAACCATAATGTTTAAAATAATTAAGAAAAGTAAATTAAATTAAGTAAAAGTAAAATGTTACTCTATAAAAAGTGTTTTACTGTATCCATAAATGTACTGTAGGTACAGTAGTTCAAGGTTGTTGGTTTTTTTTGTTTTGTTTTTTTGTGAAGGAAATGAGCTTGTCAAGGCAGCAAAGAAATGTGCTTTTCTACTTTCAGTTGGGAGTCAGACATATGGTCTTAATGACACATTTGCTCAGCCTCGATAAACCAAGAGATAAAGGTTTCAGAGAATTAGTTGAACTGTTGAAAAACCACTATAACCCCAAACCAAGTGAGACTGTGCAGCATTTTAAGTTTAATTCTCAGAACAGACAGCCAAAAGATGCTGTGGAGGTGCTTTATAAACAAGTTCAATAATTAGTAAACTTCATGTGGTGCGTACTATAATTCCAGGCCTATGCTGGGAAACATGTGGTGCCGAGGTACTAGTTACAGCAGTTATTAAACAACAAAATTCAGGAACCTGTCAAATTTCCAGATTGGGCCCCGCCAGTACCAGTCCTTAAACCAGATAATTCAGTGAGTATTTGACCAGATCACAAGCTTACTGTAAATCAGGCATCCAAGCTGGTAAAGCATCATATTACCAAACTTGAGAAGCTGTCACAGGGGGTAAAAAGTTATGCATATCAGCAAGTGATTTTGGATAAGGAGTCTAAAAAGATGTAACACTGAACACACACACGGTATTATTCATGCGTGGCTTCAAATCGTGCCATTTTTCAGGAGATCAGTGAGGGGATGCTGCAGGGCATCACTTGTGTGGCAATATACAGTACCTGAATGATATTCTAATAATTGGTATGAATGAGCAAGAGTATCTGCACTGATCTGAAGGGCTGAAGGAAGGTGAGGTGAGGCTTAAAATGTTTTGGTCCACCGAGTGGATTTCATAGGTCTTTGTCCACTATTGAACAGTGGAAGCTCTCCAAAAAGCACCAGCTTCCTGAAATGTGACAGAACTGAAAGCATATCTGGGTTTGATTAACTACTACTTTAGGTTCCTAACAAACCTGGCAACCTTGCTGGCCCCCCATACATAATCGATTAAAAAAAAGCATGAGATTGGAATAGTGAACAAAACACTCATTTAGTCTCCTGAATTGTTTGTTCATTATTATAAGGAAAAATACATTTGCATGTACTATATTTCCATGATTGTTTAATCTTCTGTACAGGTTTGTTTTACCTGACACAATTATGTAAGTTCCTTTTAACCTTAACTGTTCTCTCCTGGTGGAATGTCCTGCCCAACTCAGTCCTTAGCCATCTTCAAGAAACTGCTAAAAGACACATTTCCTTCATCTGCACTTGACACTCTAACTCTAGCATCCTTTATTCTATTTCTATTTTATCTAATTGTGTTATTTTTATTTATTATAAAAATAGACCATCTAACACTTGCACTCTCCATTCTTTTTCTATTCTATCTACTTGTTTTCTTCTTATTTATTATAAAAATGACCATCTAACACTAATGTCATCTGTTCTCTTTCTTTTCATTTAATTTGTTGTTTTATTTATTATTAAAAAAAATTAACTTGCTACATGTACCATGTTAGAATAACTGAGACTTGTCACAGCACTTACTTTTTTTTTGTTTTTTGTTGTTTATTTTTTTCTTTTTTGTAAGTAGGTTTGGATAAAAGCATCTGCTAAATAACTAAATATAAATGTTAATGTAAATGTTAGTTCCTATGTGAGGGCTCTCATTCTGACGTGTTTCCATGAGTGACGCACTTTGGGTAATTGGAAGCAGCAAACTCATGAACATATGTTTGCATCACATTTGAGTTAATCCTTCTAAACCCTGTCGAAAGCATTGGCTGTAAGTTTATTTGAATCATCAATCTGTTGTCTAGGTTATTGTCACACTTCTGCTTCAGGTTGGAGCGAGGAACGCAGAGACGCAGGAGAATTTTCAAATAACAGTCTTTAATAATCCAAAACAGGGAACACAGGAAGGACACACATGTAGCACTTTGATGTTGTTGGAGAGGGGGGAGAAGAGTGTAGGGGTTATATTTTTGTGAGTGAACAGAGTGAATAATTAGAACAAGAACAGGAACAAAACCAAATAAAGGCATATGAGGGAAGAAAAGAAACCAGGTCCATAATCCTGACATTACTCCCCAATGTAATTTGACCGGTGAGGGGGACAAAAGGATGGCGGGTGACTTGTGATGCAGGACAGAGGGAGGCTTTCAGGGAGGGGGAACAAGCCGGATCATGGAGCTCAGGAAGCCATTGTGGAGCCAGGGAGACAAAAGGAGGGACTTGGAGCAAATGGTATCAGGTGGGACCCAGGCCACAGCAATAATGTCAACCTTCACCCACGGTGGGGGGGGGAGAGGTGGTGGAGGTGGGGGTGGGGACTACGGGTGGAGGGGGAAGGGCGGCAGAGCAGGTGGCGGAGGAGCCCGAGGTAGAGATGGAGAGCCGATGAGCCAGGGCGACGGGGAGGATCCAGAGGTCCAAGGTGGAGCAGATGGCACAGGCGACTGAGGTGGAGGCGGGGAAAAAGAAGGCAGCGGTGGAGCCAGAGCAACAGAGGACTGAGGAGGAGCTGAAGGGAAGGAGGAGCATGACGGAGCCGGATGGAAAGAGGACTAAGGAAAAACCTGACGTAGCCGGAGGGACAAGGGAGCCCGGTGGAACTAGTGGACTGATGGGCCATGGCGGAGAGGAGGGAGCTAAAAGCCATGGTGGAGCCGACGGGTCCACAGGCAGAGGCGGAGTCCGGGGCTTAGAGGCTGAAGGTGGAGTCAAGGGATACTCCAGCCACGGCATCACTGGGGGATGGTAGTCCCGCGGAGCTCGCACCGTGCTGTTAGTGGTCTGAGGAAGAGCAGAGGGGCTGCCTGACGACAGCAAAGCAGGAGGCAGGAGCGGGTGGAAGGGCCGGCATTTGTGAGCCTCCGGGCTTTCAGGGCTGAACTCAGGAACATGAGTCCTCTCTGGACTTAACTCAGGAATGGGAGCCCTCTTTTTGAACTAAAAACATAACTTCAACACATTCACAAAGTGATTTGAACAAGTTATATTTTGAGTTAATCAATGTTGTTTAATGAGCCATGGTGTGAGAAATAAATTATGCCTTGGTTCCCTTTCGAAAGGTCTCTCCCGTTGCGTTAACATGCTTATGCGGAAACTCCTGTTTACTCTGATACTGAAGCCTGATTTGTTCACGTTTGTGTAGCTGAACGATCCAATGGTGCTTCGACCTGCCAAAAGGGGAGCTGACCTCTACATACAGTAAGTCGGCTCTGAGCATCATTTCATCAGAATTTTTCTCCTTCAGCAATGAAGATCATCTCTTCACTGACTCTGCAAGAAAGAAGAAGAAGCTCAGCTCTGCCTGATGCTGGCTGCCGTGTACAGATGGGCACAGTGAGTGTGGTCACTGAGAGTCTCACACTTCTCCACTCGCGGATCACATTCTTTAATGAAGGCGGTCCTCCCCTCTCTGCTCTCCCATTTCCTCTCTCTCCTAGTAGAAAGAAACAGTGGAGCAGCAGGGCTCTAACACCGGGCTTAAGTGAGCTCATACCAGCACAGCTCCCGTGTTCTTCATCCGCCCCCCAATGCCTCTATTCCCCTGTGTGCTTCACACGTGAGGATCAGCACCCATCGTTGACTGCGGTGGCTTGATTTCCTTCGGCGCATCTGAAGAGGAAGTTGTCATTGAAGACTCCAAGTCATTGACTGCTTTGGATGCTGAAGAGTGGGCATGTTCCAGCGAAGAGCCCGACGCAACACCTCTGATGCAACAATGCCTTACTAGCTAATTAAACTTATGCTAGCTATTGAACCTCTCAAAGGCATTTGGTTAATAAAAACCTTTGCACAAGAATAAATGTAGCACAACAGTACATCACAGACAGGCATGCAATGACCAGCACATAAATGATCCAAAAATTTTCACAGAAATCTAAATTTTCACAGAAAACATAGTATTTATAACCTTCGAACTCTGAATATTGATTAAGAATATTACAAGTTGTGGAGGAATTTCAGTGAGAAAGTCTTTTAACAGGACAAACATAAAACACAACTGAACTATAGAAAGGCCTTCACATGCAGAAGTTTACATGCCACCACACAGAAAGAAAAAAAAACATGCCAACTAGTTATTTATCTGATGCTTTCTAATACACGCAGGGCTGAAGCTGATTGATATCGTCTCATTTTGGAGTTAGGTTTGCGTATATGTGAAAATTGTGAAGCAGTCTTAGAATCTGTCAAATGGCTCAAAATTAGTTGTGCATGGAATTGTTTGCAGATGAGCAAAGGTGTTTTTTAGGTGTCTAAATTACAAGCGCCAGAATACTTATTCGTCAAAACAACTTTCTTGCCGTCTGTGTTCTTCTGACTTTTTTTTTTAGTAAGTAACATATATGCTTCGGGGAAATGTATCAGAGTAAAAGTATACATTTTAATTAAGAAATGTAGTGGAGTAAAAGTAAAAGTTGGCTGAAATATAAAAAACTCAAGTAAAGTAAAGTATTATTACTCCATTACATTACACCACTGCAAATAACACACACACACACACACACAAAAAAAAAAAAACTAGTGATGAGGCGTTCGGCATGAGGTTCCGAAGATTGTATCAAAAAAACAAACAAACAAACAAACAAACAAAAAAAAAAAAAAAATAAATCAATAAAATAAAAACATCTCATAGTTAAGCACTAAACTGGAGCTTGATTCGTTTGGTCATAAACACGTGATCTGTGACATCCAAATCTTTGTTTTCGTACACAACCACATGACTGCTACATATTCTGATTCAAGTAATGCCAACCCATTGCACATTTCAAGTGTCATTCACTTCTTTGATAAGAATAAATCATAATAAGAGTAAATATTTACATATGTAGTTTTGTGCATGTTTAGATTGTATTAATCCCCTCTCCACAAGGCTCTTCAACAGACCATTCACAATAATCTTCATTCATGTAGATCATATAAGCCTACATGATCCATGCTTATTTTTTCATTAATTTATTCACAGACTCATTTATTCATACTTTGCGTAAGTGCAATGATTTTAATAATTTTTATGAAACAGTCCAAAAATGGCTGAGACGCAAAGGCACCCTTTTCCACTTTTGACCACAAGATGTCAATAGTGAGCAACGTGTTGAAAAGCTTCGCGTGATGAACCATTTTATGATACAGTTAAGGGGAAAGCCTCTGTGCTTTGCAAAGCTTCATTTCACCATCACTACAAAAAACATTAACAAATAAATAGATAAAGCAACTCAAGAAATGTGAGAAAGAAATCGCACTCACCACACGCTCCTCTCACTCACTCAGCAAATGCCCGCACATGCACACACACACACACACGCACACGCACACACACACACACACACACACACACACACACACACCGAGATAGAGAGAGTGAGTGAGAGAGAGAGAGAGAGAGAGAGAGAGAGAGATAGCACACTGAATCCCAAGACAGCTACTGTGTTATTCATTTAGGTAAGACTTCATAAATCCAATAAAAATCTAATTTAATTGCTTGCATTCAGCTGACCAACAGAGATTTATTGTTTTACACAATGACCAGAATATTGTTCTCTTAGTAACGAGTAGTAACAAGTACACTTTAGCATATTTTAAAAGAAATGTGTACTTATTATGGGGGAACAATATACCTAAAAGAACAAACTTAAGTGTGAACTGAATGTAATGTTTTCAGACAATTAACTGCATGTTAACTACAGTTTAAATGCAATTATTATTATTAGGGGTTCAAGCACGCAGTGCTGAAACCCTATTGTAATTGTTAGGATTTTTATTATTTTTATTATTTAATTATTGTTTTTATTAGGGGTTTGATGAAGAAGTGTTGAAATTGTTTTGTTTTTTATTATTATTATTATTGTTATTTTTTTTATTATTATTATTATTATTATTATTATTATTATTATTATTATTATTATTCTTCTGATCGTGCAGACCAAACCGTAAGGCCTAGAGACTTGAAATTTGGCCAGATTGTAGAGCTCAATTTGGGGAGAACCTATCAAAGTTTCAGCCCAATCGGCCTAACGGGGGCGCTACAGCGCAAAAAGGCCAAAATTTCAGACATTTTTGGCCGTAGCTCGTAAACCGTTTGACGTAGACTCAAAAACTTTACATCGTTGCTATCCTTGGGTTAGTATGAACAAAATTGCTCTGCGCCTTTTTGTACTCTACGACGCACGCCGTTTTTTTTTTTATTTTTGTTTTTTTTTTTCCGTAAAATTGACCTATAGCCGAAACCTACTTTTGCGAACTAGTCCTAGGATTTTCAACCGATCGGAACCAAACCACTGCAGAAATATTCTCTGGACTCTGACCATCAATAATTATCCAAAAAAAGTTGAAATTTCGATTTTAGCGCGAAACAGTATGCCAAGAAGCGTCTATGCTAACGTTAGCCAAATGTTATTTTAGCTATAACTCTTGAACGGAATGAGATATCTTCACCAAACTTGGTACAAATATGTATAAGCTCAATCTGTGGTCAAATAAAAAAAAAATGCGCATTTCTGCCTCTTGGGGGCGCTATAAGACTCAAAAAACACATAAATGGCTATAACTAGGCAACCGTTGGTCCGATCGACTTGAAAATTGGTATGCAGTGTCTTTGTCTGAAGGGGCACAAGTATCTTTGAGGACATTTGCATATCTCAAAAAACTTGGCCCGCCATTGGCCAAACCAAATAAGCACCTATTTGAAGGGGTTAACGGAGGTCAATCGGAACGAAACTCGGTGGGCATGTTCGACTCATGGACCTTAAGGTCTGTAAGAATTTTGAAAGAAATCGGCCACTAGTTGGCGCTAACGAGTTTTATGGCTCAGGTATCACGTGTTATTTCAAATATCCACACAGTATGCCTATCATTTGATAGATCTCCTCATAATGCACAACTTTGCCTCAGGAACCATTGCTGTCAATCAAATCGTTCAATAATTATTCATAGATATGTTAAAAACCTACTTTTGCGAACTAGTCCTAGGATTTTTACCCGATCAGAACCAAACCACTGCAGTAATATTCTCTGGACTCTCTAGATCAATAATTATCCAAAACATTTTGAAATTTGTCCTTCGGTTACTTGTAACAGTGTCATTTATTAAAGGGGTGTGGTCAAATATACTAAAAAGCCTATAAAACCTAAACGAAAACTCAAAACTTTACGAAACTTGGTGAAACCATATCTCAAATGACTCTTAAGAAGCATGCACAGTTTCATGGTGATCGGACCATAGCTGGCGCTATAACATTAAAAAATTCCTCAAAAACACAAGATTTCAATGGAAAATGACCTGAAATTGTAGAACATGATCATAGTTTTACACAAACACTAGATCTTCATATCATATGACAGATCTCCTCATTCTGAACAACTTTGCCTCTGGGAGTAATGTTGTCAATCAAATTGTTCATTAAATATTCACAAATATGTTAAAAACATATTTTCGCGAACTAGTCCTAGGTTTTTTACCCGATCGGAACCAAACCATGGCAGTAATATTCTCTGGACTCTCTAGATCAATAATTATTCAAAAAATGTTGAAATTTGTCCTTCGGTTAGCTTTAAAGGGGTCATTTAGAAAAGGGGTGTGGCCAAACATACCCCAAAGCTTATAAAACCAAAATAAATAGTCAAAACTTTATGAAACTTGGTGAAAGCATGTAGCCAATGACTCTTAACAAGTATGCAAAGTTTTATGGAGATTGGTACATAGGTGGCGCTATAACAGTTAAAAAAGGCTCAAAACACAAAATTTAAATAGACAATGACCACCATTTGTAGAACATGTTCATATATTCACTCAAACACTAGACCTTCATATCATATGATAGATCTCCTCATTGTGAACATCTTTGCCTCTGGGAGTAATGCTGTCGATCAAATCGTTCATTAAATCTTCACAAATATGTTAAAATCCTACTTTGGTGAACTTGTCCTAGGTTTTTCGCTCAATCTTGTTTAAACCAGTACAGTAATAATCTCTAGACTCTCTAGATCAATAACTATCAAAAAAAATCTTGAATTTTGTCCTTTGGTTAGTACTAAGGGGGTCATTTACAAAAGGGTGGGGTGGTGGCCACATGTAACCAAAAGCTTATTAAACCAAAACAAAACCTCAAAACTTTGTGAAACTTGGTGAAATCATGTGTCAGATGATTCTTAACAAGCATGCACAGTTGCATAGTGATCGGACCATAGGTGGCTCTAAAACAGTTTTAATGGCTTTAGAAATAATCATTCTATGGTAAATTGCCTCAACTTGCAAAAAAAAAAAAAAAAAAAAAATGCTCATATATTCACACAAACACTAGATTTTCATATCATTTGATAGATCTCTTTATTCAGAACAACTCTGCCTTTGGGACCAATGCTATCAATCAACACTTTACTAGCTATGAAGAATAAAAAGAGTATTGTGTATGAGTATCTTCGAATTACCTGAAAGTATTGGTATGAAGGATAAAAACAGTATGTGTCTGTGTTCGGATTACTCGAAAAACTAGCTATGAAGGATAAAACAGTATGTGTCTATGTTCGGATTATTTCTTTTTTTCAGGTTTAATGACTAGTGATTCTGCTCACGACTTACCACTTCATACATACAAACATATCAGTTTTGATAATTGTGCCACATTATCATTAAATTTAAAACTGAAAAGAATATTATAAAAAGGACAATTATAGTAAGCATTTTATTACTTTTAATTTAAAATATCTATCATGTACACAAAAGCCTATAACTTATAGTAAAAAATTAAACCTTTACTAAATTGCATACGTTCATGCATTACATGATTTTTAAATAAAAATGGAGAATCTTATGGAGATTGGAGAAAAATGAACACTGTGATAGTTATAAAGGTTTAAAACCTCTAGGGATGGTTTCCCGGACAAAGATTAAGTCTAGTCCTAGAATAAAATGACCGTTTAAATCTGATGAACTAAAATCTGCTTTTTGTGTCATGGTTTTAAATAGTCTCAGACATAGTTGGCACAGTACATATAGCAGGGGTTTTTCTTTAATTAAGTAAATAAATGAAAAATAATTAACAGGCAAGTGTTAGTATTAATTGGTCAATTGCAGGTTTCCATAATATGTTTATTGATATTTTTAAACTGTGGTAAAGAAGTACATTTAAAACAAGTCTCCTTATACAATATCACAAAATTTATTTAATACAATATCTTTGCAGAATTCATAGCATTTTTTTTTTTTGTAGAAAAACAAATTATCATATGAAAGAAACAAACATTTTTATTATGACATTGGCAATAAATAATTTATTTATAAATTATAAACCCTTATGTTTATCAGTTTAAAGGAGGTCTATACAGCAATACATAAAAATGTCTTCACAATTTTATTTAAATAGTTTTAAATAATTTAAAAAGTAGCTTATAAAATATGTCCAGTATTTATTAGTTTGTTCATTCATTCATTCATATATTTGCTTAATTCAGTTCAGTTCAATTTAATTCAAAGACTTTTGTTAATAGATATGCTAGATAACTACGATCCATAAACACACTGCATGAAAAATTATGCATGAAACATTAAATAATATAATAAGAGTAAATACTAAATAATGGTTGTGAAGTAATGGAAACATTTAAAATTACATAATTTTGAAGTAAAATTAAATAAAACAAATAAAAAGTTTAAAAAAAGTAATACATAAATAAGTAAATAAAAATTATTTATACATTCATTCATGGTGAATTCAGTTGTTTGTATATGTTAAATTCTGAAAATATTGTGAATATAACCCAAAAAACTCTAAATTTATAAAAGTCAGTGTGCAATATAGAACGTACAATAGAAAATACAATAATTACAATCTTTTTTTTATACAGGCAGACATTTTGTAAAGGAAAAAAAAATCACTAACTCATGAAATCACCAAAACTCTATCGTAGTGTTTGTTGGCCAAAGCCCGCCCATGAGGCGTTTGACTGACATGTCAAACAACTGATCACTGTTCGTTTCGTTTAAAGTCATGTTTCTGGATGTTGAAATGTCACCACAACAACAGACTTGTGTGTCTCAGATGTATTTTAAAGATTCTACAGAGTGCATTTATGGAGAAATGAAACCAATAGTTGCATCCAATTCAAACTGAGTTTTAACTAAGATAATCAAAAAAATATTACCATTTTACAATGTGCACGGGACAACGGAATTTGACAATTATGCCAGTATAAGAGCACAGTACTATGTTGCTTTCCACTGATGAGATCCAAGAACAGAAATCTAAAGCTCCAACCAGTGCAAAGTCAATAAAATTAGACAGAGAAAAAATGTAGTATCCTCCCATGAATGTCAGTTGGTGTTGAAGTGAGGCATACAGACGATAGTCAGTATTTGGTGTTTACAGATTGAATCCATGAAAGCAGCCTGCCTTTAGTTACTTGTCCAAGATGTTTATGGTGGTGCAATGGTGTACCCAAAAGTTCTGTGCAGTCAAAGCATTCTTTCTTGCATAGTTATCCATGCAGTTACATTAAATGGAATGTTGTCATCATTTTGAACATGCTGTGGTGTACCTGAAGATGAAAAGATTTTGTTTAGGAAAATTCTTTTTTTTTTTTTTTCACAAATGATTTATTTTTACAAGGCTTTGTATTAAATGAGTAAATAGTCCATTTAACTACAATATGTAATGATTTAAGACATTATGTTTCTAATATAAACATTACAAAGTGGTAATTTTTTTTTTCATTATAACAATATAATAAAACTCATCAGTATGTAAAATTATAAAAATCATCTTACCGTTTTCTCAATATTTTCAGTGTTGATAAGGATGAAGCAGCAAATATTTCGTGTTTTTATCATTTTGTTGGAAACATTTCCTTTTACTGTACATACTTTTTTAAAGCAATTCATTAGGAACTTCATTAGCATTAACAGTATTATAAAGTCTGCATATACATTCATGGTAAAAGGACATTGGATAGACATTTTGAACAACAAAAATACATGAAAGAAACAAAAAAAAAATGAATGAATGAATGAATGAATTAATTAATGAAAAGTACTGATAATGTAATAAAAAGTAGTTTCGAAAAATTGGATGGGTGTTAAGGCCATTGTATTAATGGGTTTTAGAAACAACTTATATTAACAGCTGAATATCATAATGCAAATTTCAGTAATGAAAACCTTCATGGCCTTAACACCCAGTAAATGTACAGTGCTACATCACTGCCTTCACATGCTATCTGGAACTGGCTCCGTTGTACTTTTTCTCGAAGTAGAATCATGACTTTGCAGGTTTTTGTATTTTGATGTGTAACCAATATGAATTTTGTTGTGACAAGA